>NW_023994677.1:0-232500 GCF_015586225.1 Lucilia sericata | reverse complement strand
GCTCCCATACAAGGTCCCCTCCCGAAAATAACTTAAACGCAAATAATTCATTACTAAATTAAGACATCCATATAAAATTTGGTACAAGTATTGCTCTCACATACGGAAATATTACTGTGAAAATTTTGTTCCATCGATCCATAATTGGTCATAGCTCCCATACAAGGTCCCCTACCGAAAATCACTTAAACGCGCATAACTCATTACTAAATTAAGATATCCATATAAAATTTGGTACAAGTATTGCTCATACGCAAGGAAATTGTACTGTGAAAGTTTTTACTGATCGGTCCATAATTGGTCATAGCTCCCATACAAGGTCCCCTCACGAAAATCACTTAAACGCGCATAACTCACTACTAAATTTAGATATCCATATAAAATTTGGTATTAGTATTACTCATATGCACAGAAATATTACTGTGAAATTTTTCTCCGAGCGGTCCATAATTGGTCATAGCTCCCATACAAGGTCCCCTCCCAAAAATCACTTAAACGCATATAACTCATTACAAATTTAAGATATCCACATAAAATTTGGTACAAGTATTGCTCATATGCACGATAATATTACTGTGAAATTTTTCTCCGAGCGGTCCATAATTTGTCATAGCTCCCATACAAGGTTCCCTCCCGAAAATCACTTAAACGCACATAACTCATTACAAAATATTGATATCCATACATTTAGCAAAAACATTGCTCTTATATACATATATTAAACTATAAATTTGTTTTACGATCGGTCCATATTTGGTCATAGCTCTTATACTAGGTCGCCTCCAGAAAATCACTTAAATGCACAATATTCATTACCAAATAATGATATAGATACAGAATTTTTAAATTTTGTCTTTATATACATAATTGGTCATAGCTCCCATACACGGTCCTTTTACGAAAATCTCTTAAACGCACATTACTCATTACCAAATAAAGCTATTGATAAAAAATTTGGCCCAAATATTAATTTTGTATACAAAAATTATATTTCAAGATTTTTTCACGATCGGTTCATAACATAGGTGCGGTCGGTCCCATACAAGGTTCCCTTTAGAAAATCACTTAAACACACATTACTTATTACTAAATTACTGAAATTTGACTGAAATATAGCTTTTATGAACAGAAATTTTGCTCAAAAAATTTTTTACGATCGGTCTATAATTGGTCATATCTCCCATACTATGTCCTGCCCCTAAAAGCGCTTTAACCGTATTTAACTAGTTGCATTATCAATTTGTGTAGAACAAAATTATATATATTTATTTTGAAAATCCTTAAATCTTTTACCCACATGCATACATGCAAATTACTAAATATCGCTAAGCGCTATAAAAATATAAAGAAAATGGTGTTTGTAATGTTCAATAAATCATGGAATTGTAATAGATTTAAACTGTTTAAATCTTTGTATTTTTTCTATTCAAAACATGAGAAAACTTATTTCTACAAATATTTGATCAATTAGAAAAGTATTAATATATGTATAAGTAGCTGGTGGAGGGTACTTAAGATTCGGCTCAGCCGAATATAGCACTCTGACTTGTTATTCATTAGCTTTTATGCATCCACACTAAAGTTTTGGATGGATTTAGACACCACTTATTAAATCTGAAGAAATAAAGGTTGAAATATCAAATATCATTAGATATACCAAAAAGTTACCAAATAATTTTACTAATTAAATTATCCACATCTTCCTCTAATTAAAAAATTTCGAAATTTGTTAATGGTAAATGGAAAACGTGTGCTGGAATTATTCATAATCATTATTTAATTTGAAAATCTTGGAATAAATACGGTGCTACATACGTGCAGAATTTTTGGTGGATAATTTTCTAATAGTATAAAAAGATATTGAAAGATGAATTCATCCATATTTTATATGAACAATGCTTTATATGCATCGTTTTAGATGTATACCTATATAAGATTTGCAAAAGTGCTGTCTCAAATGAGTAGTCAAATACATATCAGGGTTTTTTAGATTTGAGCTGCATTTAAAATATAGCAATCGAATTTATATCAAGATAATTTTTGATGTTTTTTTAACATATTGCAGATTTTTATTGTTATCTCGATTTAACAATAAATTTAAATTTTATATTTTTGTATGAAAAATATGAGTAATTACTCATATTTAAAATTCGAATTTTTGTGAATAATGTAATATGAATATATTATTTACCCTATTTTAGGAGCGGTTTTTGTTCAGTACTACATACAAAAGTGGCATCGTAGACATTCATTCAAGATCTAATATAGTTTATAGTTTTCTCGATCGTAGGAAACTACATCCGATTCGCTTTTAAAATTGTTATTTTCTGAGGATATACAGCAAATTAAAGGTTTTGAAATAAAAATAGTTTACCGGTGGAAAATATAAGTGATGGAAGTAATAGCAGCATTTTTTAAACAATTGGATTTATTAAATCCAAAATTTAGTTCTCCCTCTGTACGCCAGGTGGATAAAGCAAAAGGTTTTAATCGAGGCTAAACAAATTTCAAATCACAATGTCAGCAGCGGCCGACAGATGGAGTTATTTCAAAATTTAATATTAAATTTGTAAATTTTCCATAAAATTTGTAACAATTTGTTGCAAAAATTGGTATTTGCACTGAAATATCATGTTTGAAATATTTAAGTTGCATGAATTTTGTTTATTTTCCTATTTTTATACATTTTAAAAAATATTTGCCATCTATTGGTGAATAGCAAAATAAAACAAATTAAATCATTTTTAAATTATTTTGGTTTTATTCTATGAATACAAAGCATTGCCATATTGAAATTAGCTAAATCCAACTATTTTTTTGGATTTAATAAATCCAATTTGGATTTACTTCTTTTAGCTGCAGAACCGCCATTGTTGCACTAAAATTAATTTTTCTTTGACCTTCTATTAGCATATACAGTGTATTTTCAGATTATGATGACCAAAACTAAATTTCAGCCTCCAAAGATAGTTTTTTTCTTGAAATAAAATAAATCAAAAATAAATCCAGTGATTAAAAAAAGCCCCTAATATATACAGATCTACAACAATATAACTTTGATAAAAATTTCCGATTCTGTTTTAAAATAGTTTTCTTTGAGGATATGCAGCAGATTAAGGTTTTGAAATAAGAATAGTTTTCGCGTGGAAAATGTAAGTGATGGGGTATACGAATCCACAACCGATTTTACGCTTTAGATGAAAATCGATTTTTGATAATAAATTAAATTGATTACAGATTTTTATTTTACCTAATCGTAAAGTAAGTTAAGGACCTACAAACATTTAAGAGTTTTCAAATAAAAATAAATTTTTGATAAAAATTTTAACTACAAAAATAATAGTTCTCATTAAGTATAAGAAGTATATATCATGAGCATTATAAATGTAACAAAAAATGGACGCAAAAAGGTCATTGCATTTCATTAAGATTATAACAGGCCCGAAATTAGTGGTATAGGTGTATTTATTCGAATATAATGTATTAAACATTCTTTTCCTCAAACTAACCTAACCTTCCACGATAGAACTGTTGTCATGCAAAATTTCATGAAGCATAAAATCCAGATCTAAAAGTTGATTCTAAAAATACACTGTCTGTTGCCAAATTTCTTCAAAATCGTTTTTTTATATTTAGCATAGAAATTTGGTGTTATAGCTGTTATTAAAAAAGTGAACATAAAAATGTGCGTAGCATCCAATCAATACTATATAGAGTTTTTTTTAACTTCTGAGGTTATTAAATGCCAAATTTTATGTAAATAAGTTTATTAGTTATAGAGTAGAGAGTAAAAAAGAGTCTCATATAAATTTATTATTATATATTATAAGTTTTGAAGATGTAATGTGTCATACTGTTCATTCCACAACATTCATTATAACAGATTTCATGAAAATCGGATAAGTAGTTTTTTGTATGCCTGAACGTAAATTTGGTTTAATAATTGTTTTACAAAAAGTTGGTGTAAAAAGGGGCGTGGCGTCCGATCCAGATCCTGAGATCGGTATACCAAATTTTATGTAAATCGGTTCAGTAGTTTTCTGTAAGTCTCGAATGAAAATTTTCTATAACAATTATATAGAAAAAAGTGAGCATAAGAAGAATCGTGACGTCAAATCATGATTTTATATAGCCTATTGTTCCACTTTAGAATAGAACTATTAGTGTTCTAAATTTCGTGAAAATCGGTTTAGCAGTTTGTCCGTGAAAGCGTAACAAACTTTCTCTTTCATATAATTATAGGATAAGATATAGGTTAGGTTAGTTTTAAAACAAGTGGGCTTAGAAAGGGGCGTTGCATCGGATCAAGTTCTTATATATAGCCTATAGTTCTTTCCAAGCTTATATATATCGGTATGCAAAATTTCAGTAGTTTTTGCATATTGTGATTGGAAAATTGGTGTAATAATAGTTTTACAAAAAGTGGGCGTGAAAGGGGCGTGACATCCGATCAAGATCTTATATAGCCTATTGCTCCTCTTGGGGTTAGACCTATTAGCGGTCCAAATTTCATGTAAATCTGTTCAGAAATTTTGCCGTGAAAGGGGAACAAACAAACAGTCTGTTTATACCCTACACCACTTCAGTGGGGAGGGTATATTGGGTTTGTGCTGATGTTTGTAACGCACAATAATATTGCTCCTATACCCACCTTAAAGTATACCAATCACCTCAGAATCATTTTCTGAGTCGATTTAGCTATGTCCGCCCGTCCGTCTGTCCGTCCGTCCATGAAAACTTTGTAATCAAACTACAGGTCACAATTTTTAAGATGATTCAATGAAATTTGGTACATGATCTTCTATTGTCCCAGGGACGAAACCTATTGAAAATGGTTAAGATCGTTCCATTATTTCACCTAGCCACCACAACCACAACTGAACCCCCCAATGGGGCTTTTCAACTTTGTAATCAAACTACAGGTCGCAATTTTTGAGATAATGCAATGAAATTTGGCATGTGATCTTTTATGGTACCGTAGACAAAGTCTATTGAAAATGGTTAACATCGGTCCATTATTTCACCTAGCCTCCATATGACTGAACCCCCCGAATAGGGCTTTTCAACTTTGTAGATAATTCAATGAAATTTGGCACATGATCTTTTATGGTACCGTAAACGAAGCCTGTTGAAACTGGTGTACATCGGTCCATTATTTCACCTAGCTCCCATAAAACTGAACCCGCCGAATAGAGCTTTTAAGTTCATAAATATGTTTAATATACTCATATCTCGACAATAAGCTGCAAAAACCAAGTTCTATACAAGATTTGATGACCCTCACGAATTCCATAATAATAGGTCCTCATATGACCCTAGCCCCTATGAAAAGCCCCCATCAAAATTTCACTTAAATGTCCACAATTTTATTCAACAATAAACGGCTTAAGTATGTAAGGAGAATATTTATCTATCTGTAATGACTTTTTTTGAAATAGATATCAAAATATATCTTATAACGATAAAATATTTATTTTATTTCTCTGCCTTTTTATACCCTCCACCACCATCAGTGGTGATAGAGGGTATATATAACTTTGTCATTCCGTGTGTAACACCAAGAAATATTCATCTGAGACCCAACAAAGTATATATATTCTTGGACCTTATGAAATTCTGAATCGATTTAGCTATGTCTGTCTGTCCGTCCGTCTGTCTGTCTGTCTGTCTGTATAAAACATTCTCACGTTAACACGAAGCAACAAAAATTATCGAAATTCACCCAAAATATTTATTATTGTCCTAGGCAGTTTGGTATTGAAAATAAGCAAAATCGGTTCACACCCGGAAATGTTATGAATCAAAATTTGAAACAACCTCGAAAAAATAAGCATTTTTTACACATTCTGATGTAATTTTCTCGAAAACTATGCAAGATAATTCCATGAAAATCACCATACATTCGTTTCTACACAAGAGCTTGACTCCTGCTGAAAATTGCCAGAATCGGTCAACAATTTCATATACCTCACATACAAAAGTACATATTCCCGGAAAATGGATTTTTTGTTAATAACTTCCGTCACAATTTCGAAATCTTTACAAAATTTTACAAATTAAAATCTTATGTGAATAGAATTCATTCAGAGAAAAAATTTTCTGGATCGGTCCATAATTGGACATAGCTCCCATACATGGTCCCCTCCCGAAAATAACTTAAACGCAAATAATTCATTACTAAATTAAGACATCCATATAAAATTTGGTACAAGTATTGCTCTCACATACAGAAATATTACTGTGAAATTTTTGTTCCATCGATCCATAATTGGTCATAGCTCCCATACAAGGTCCCCTACCGAAAATCACTTAAACGCGCATAACTCATTACTAAATTAAGGTATCCATATAAAATTTAGTATAAGTATTGCTCATACGCAAGGAAATTTTACTGTGAAAGTTTCTTCTGATCGGTCCGTAATTGGTCATAGCTCCCATACAAGGTCCCCTCCCGAAAATCACTTAAACGCGCATAACTCACTACTAAATTAAGATATCCATATAAAATTTGGTATTAGTATTACTCATATGCACAGAAATATTACTGTGAAATTTTTCCGAGCGGTCCATAATTGGTCATAGCTCCCATACAAGGTCCCCTCCCGAAAATCACTTAAACGCACATAACTCATTACAAAATTAAGATATCCACATATGCACGAAAATATTACTGTGAATTTTTTTTCCGATCGGTCCATAATTGGTTATAGCTCCCATACAAGGTCCCCTTCCGAAAATCACTTAAACGCACATAACTAATTACTAAATTAAGATATTTATATGAAGTTTAGCACAAGCATTGCTCATATACAGACAAATGTTACTGTGAATTTGTTTTCCTATCGGTCCATAATTGATCATAGCTCTCATACAAGGTCTCTTTCAGAAAAACACTTAAAGGCACATAACTCATTATCAAATAGTGATACCCATAAAACATTTGGCATAAATACTACTTTTGTACACAGAAATGTTATTTGAGCATTTTTTCATGATCGGTCCAACTTTGGTCATAGCTCCCATACAAGGTTCCCTCCCGAAAATCACTTAAACGCACATAACTCATTACAAAATATCTTATACTAGGTCCCCTCCAGAAAATCACTTAAATGCACAATATTCATTACCAAATAATGATATAGATACAGAATTTTTAAATTTTGTTTTTATATACATAATTGGTCATAGCTCCCATACAAGGTCCTTTTACGAAAATCTCTTAAACGCACATTACTCATTACCAAATAAAGCTATTGATAAAAAAATTGCCCAAATATTAATTTTGTATACAAAAATTATATTTCAAGATTTTTTCACGATCGGTTCATAACATAGGTGCGGTCGGTCCCATACAAGGTTCCCTTCAGAAAATCACTTAAACACACATTACTTATTACTAAATTACGATATAGATACAAAATTTGACTGAAATATAGCATTTATGAACAGAAATTTTGCTTAAAAAATTTTTTACGATCGGTCTATAATTGGTCATATCTCCCATACTATGTCCTGCCCCTAAAAGCGCTTTAACCGTATTTAACTAGTTGCATTATCAATTTGTGTAGAACAAAATTATATATATTTATTTTGAAAATCCTTAAATCTTTTACACACATGCATACATGCAAATTACTAAATATCGCTAAGCACTATAAAAATATAAAGAAAATGGTGTTTGTAATGTTCAATAAATCATGGAATTGTAATAGATTTAAGCTGTTTAAATCTTTGTATTTTTTCTATTCAAGACATGAGAAAACTTATTTCTACAAATATTTGATCAATTAGAAAAGTATTAATATATGTATAAGTAGCTGGTGGAGGGTACTTAAGATTCGGCTCAGCCGAATATTGCACTCTGACTTGTTTAATCCTTAATCCTTTTAAGGACCAAAAAGTCCTTAAATGTTGAAATTATATTAAATTAGGAAATTTTTACTAATTTTTAGAAAAATTTAAACAACTTTTTTAAGAAATTATACTGAAATCAGCATTTTCAATCACTGGTAGGGAACTAAGGACACTTTCAAATGATTTGTTTTATTTTTTCCATGTGCAGTAGATTTAAAGAACTGTTCAGTTTAAATTATGTCACACCGTACTTTGAATTGTAGTGCCCCTGCTGTAAAGAGGCAAAAGTCTTCGGGACATTTTATTAATTTCAAAAATACGTACCATTAATCGTATAAAATTTCATGATTGAAAACTGACAAAGTTATTTGCGTGAAGATGGAAAATACAATATACTAAGAAATTTACTGTGTACCAAAATTGTTATGATATGCCAATTTGATCAATTTTATGAACTCAAGATTTTTGTATAAGTGATATATATCAAAAGAAAGTGCGTTTCTTATTAAAGTGAGTATACGAAACTGTCGTAGTTTGAAAACTTACAAAGTTAATTGCGCGAATAGGGAAAATTTTTTTGAAATAGATATCAAAATTTATCTTATTACGATAAAATAGTTATTTTATTTTTCTGCCTTTTCATACCCTTCACCACCATCAGTGGTGATAGAGGGTATATATAAGTTTGTCATTCCGTTTGTAACACCGAGAAATATTCATTTGAGACCCGTCTGTCTGTATAAAACACGCACCCAAAATATTCATTGGTATCCTAAGCAGTTTGGTATTGAAAATCAGCAAGATCAGTGAGATAGGTTCAGAGTTATAAGTAAAAATTTGAGACAACCTCAAAAAAATTGTGCTTTTTCACATATTTATTTGTATTTTTTAAAAAACTACTGCAGATAAATTGATGAATTTTGTCAGAGATATAACTCTTGGTGCCAGGATCAACACCAAATCGGTTCACAATTACATATACCTCCCATACAAATGTACATATTCCCCGAAATTAATTTATTGTTAATAACTTCCGAAATAATGCCGATATCTTTACGAAATTTTACAAGTTTAAATTCTATGCCAATAGAATTCATATAAAGAATCGGTCCACAATTGGTCATAGCTCCCATATAAGGTTGCCTTCCGAAAAACTTTTAAACGCACATAACTCATTTTACCCAATAACGATATTCATACAAACTATGGCACAAATATTGCTTTTATCTACAGAAATCTTACTGTACATTTTTTCACGATCGGTTCACAATTGGTCATAGGTCCCATACAAGGTCTCCTTCTCAAAATCACTTAAACGCATATTTCTCATACCAAATAAAGGTATCCATACAAAAATTAGCACAAACATTGCTTTTATATACAGAAATGACACTTGTAAAATTTGTTTACGATCGGTCTGTAATCCCATACAAGGTTGTCCTTTCGAGAATCATTAAAACGCCATAACTAAACTCTTTACGATATAAAGATATCCATACAAAATTTGCACAAATATTGCTTTTATCTACAGAAACTTCTTGTAATTATACCCTACACCACTTTAGTGGGGAGGGAATATTGGGTTTGTTGCTGATGTTTGTAACGCACATAATTGGTCCTATAACCACCTTAAAGTATACCATCGGCTCAGAATCATTTTCTTAGCTATGTCCGTCGTCTGTCCGTCCGTCCATGTAAACTTGTAATCAAACTACAGGTCGCAATTTTGATGATAATTCAATGAAATTTGGTACATGATCTTCTATTGAAAATGGTTAAGATCGGTCCATTATTCACCAAGCCCCCATATACTGAATCCCCCAATAGGGCTTGTAATCCTTGTAATGAAACTACAGGTCGCAATTTTGAAGATAATTCAATGAAATTTGGTGCGTGATCTTCTATTGTCCCAAGGAAGAAAGCCTATTGAAAATGGTTAAGATCGGTCCATTATTTCACCTAGCCCCCATACAAATGAACCCCCCAATAGGGCTTGTAATCCTTGTAATCAAACTACAGGTCGCAATTTTGGAGATACTTCAATGAAATTTGGCACATGATCTTTCATGGTATCGTAGACGAAGCCTATTGAAAATGGTTAACATCGGTCCATTATTTCACCTAGCCCCCATACAACTGAACCCCTCGAATTGGGCTTTTAAAACTTGCAATCAAACTACAGGTCGCAATTTTGGAGATAATTCAATGAAATTTGGCACATGATCTTTTATGATACCATAGATGAAGCCTGTTGAAAATGGTTTACATCGGTCCATTATTTCACCTAGCCCCCATACAACTGAACCCGCCGAATAGGGCTTTTAAGTTCATAATTATGTTTAATATACTCATATCTCGACAAAAAGCTGCAATAACCAAGTTGTATACAAGACTTGATGACCCTCACGAATTCCATAATAATAGGTTCTCATATGACCCTAGCCCCTATGAAAAGCCCCCATCAAAATTTCAATTAATTGTCCACAATTTTATTCAACAATAAACGGCTTAAGTATGTATATCTAAGGCAAGGTACAATTCAACTTAAATGCTTTATTATGGCAACTAAATCACATTATATTTTTAACAAAGGTGTAGGGTATTATATGGTCGGCCTCGCCCGACTATAATTTCTTACTTGTTTTTTTACGGTCGATCCATAATTGGTCCTAGCTCCTATTTAAGGTCCCCTTTCGAGAATAACTTAAACGCATATTACTAATCACCAAATAATGATATCCATAAAAAATGTGGCACAAATATTTATTTTTGAATTTTGTCATACATATAGTTTGGGAATCCACTGAGTTGAAAATCGAAATCAGTCCACAATTTCTTGTACCACCCATAGGGATTAAAAAATTGATTATTTTTGGCAAAAAATTAAATAAAAACTGTCCAAAAACAATAACAATAAAAATTTAAAAGCAATTTTTTTTACTTTTTTTTGCATAGGATCAACAACGTTGAAAATCTATTGTACCTCCCGTACAAAATTATATAAGTTTTATAACTATTACCATACATTTCTCTCACACATAGATATTATTTTAAATACAGAACTTAGGTTAAATTTAGTACGCTCAGTAACAGTCTATTAAGTGGTAGTTTTGTTTTCAATTGCATATTGTAAGGCGTAATGAAAGTAAGTCTAAGGTAAATTTGAATCAATCCATAAAATTTGATAATTTATGAAACCAGTTTAGGGTGGAGGGTATTTAAGATTCGGCAGAGTCGAATATAGCACTTTAACATGTTTTAATCCTTAAAGTCAGTTTCTGGACCAAAAAGTCCCTTTAAAGTTTAGAAATTGAAAATGGGCTTAAATTAGGAAATTTTGACTAATTTGTAGAAAAATTAAAAAAACTTTTTTTGAGAAATTATACTGAAATCAGCATTTTCAATCACTGGTAGGGAACTAAGGACACTTTCAAATGATTTGTTTTATGTGCAGTAGATTTAAAGAACTGTTTAGTTTAAATTACGTCACACCGTACTTTGAATTGTAGTGCCCCTGGTGTAAAGAGGCAAAAGTCTTCGGGGCATTTCATTGATTTCAAAAATACGTACCATTAACCGTATAAAATTTCAAAAGTACATGCAATTGAAAAAATCTCTGAAAGGATTATGAGAAATTCTGCACAAAATCATGAAAAATTTGAAAAATTTTTGAATATGAAGAATCCTTGAATATTGACAGAGAAAACTCCGTTTTTATACCCTCCACCACCATCAGTGGTGATAGAGGGTATATATAAGTTTGTCGTTCCGTGTGTAACTTCAAGAAATATTCATTTAGGACCCAACATAGTATATATTCTGGGTCCTTATGAAATTCTGAGTCGATTTAGCTATGTCCGTCTGTCTGCCTAAAACACGCTTACGTTAAAACTAAGCAAAGGAAATCAACCAAATTCATCCAAAATATTTATTATTATCCTAAGCAGTTTGGTATTGAAAATCAGCAAAATCGGTTCACAACGAAGTAAAAATTTCGGACTACCTCGAAAAAAATTACTTTTTTTTCCTAATTCTTTTGAAGTTTTCTCAGAAACTACCAAAGATATTGCGATGAATTTTGTCACACATATTTTTTCAAGGCAGTGATTAATTATGTTCAAAATCTTTAAAATCGATCTAATATTTCCTATAGCCCCCATACAAAGGTATATATTTCCGGAAATTAGTTTGTCGTTAATAACTACCTCAAATATATCGGTATCAACACAAAATTTTGTAGATGTAAATATAATATGAACAGAAATCATAATATCAACGCAGATCTCAGTCGGTTTACAATTGGTCATAGCTCCCATATAAGGTCCACTTCGGCAAATCACCTAAACGCACATAGTTCATTGATAAATGAAGCTATTGTGATAAAATTCGACACAGATATGTTTTGCGTACATACAAGTCATCCTACCAAATTTTTTGCGGATCGGTTCATTATTGGTTATAGCTCCCATATAAGGCCCACTTCCGAAAGTCACTTAAAAGCACATATTTCATTGTCAAATAAAGCTATCTTGATAAAATTCGACAGAAATATGTTTTGTATAAATATGAATCACTCTATGAAATTTTTTTCCGGATGGGCCCATAATTGGTCATAGCTCCCTTATAAGGTCCACTTCCGAAAATCACTTAAACGCATATACCTATATCATAAAATTCTAAAGGTATAAGGATAAAATTCGATTTGAATATGTTTTGTGTACATATATATATCATTCTACCACTTTTTTCCCGGATCGGTAAATTATTGTTCATAGCTCCCAAATAAAGCACACTTCCAAAAATCACTTTAATGCACATATTTCATTGTCAAATAAAGTTATCATGATAAAATTCGACAAAATATGTTTTGTCTTTATATGAATCATTCTACGAAATTTTTCCGGATAGGCTCCCATATAAGGTCCACTTACGAAAATCAATTAAACGCATATATTTCTTTGAATAATAAAGCTATCGGGATAAAGCACGACTTGAATATGTTTTGTGAGCATATAAATCATTCTACGGAATTTTTTCCATAAGTTGTCTTAACTCCCATACAAGGTTTACTTCTGAAAATTACTTAGTACAACTAAATTCGTTATTAAATGGTTATATCCGGATAAAATTCGACAAGAATATGTTCTGTGTATAGATACAGTGTCGGACAATACTAAAGCACGGACTATTACCTCTTAACAAAAACCACAATAAAATTTCAAAAATCACTTTTTTTCATTTTTCTTTTTATAATTTTCGATAGAATATATGTTAGGAATTATAAAATAGAATGAATATTCATTTATTTCTAATAAAAAATAAAAAAATCACAAAAAGTTTTACATTATCCTTAAAAGTGCAGCGGCAAAACTAAAGCACATAACATAGAATATATACTCTTTCATTAAATTACAGAAAAATACGAAGAGAAAATATTATTACATAACGAAAAACTTTCTCTTAAAGACATTCTAAGAGTTATTACAAAAAAATAACACGTGTTTTACTATCACTATTGATCTTTACTATTCCCAGTGCATTTTTTGCGATTGAAAGTACAAAATGGCTCGTAATAAATATTCAGTGCATTTAAAAGAAAAAATAATGGAAGATTTTAGTAAAGGAGAATCTGTAACAAAAATTGCAAAGAAATTTAATATTCATCATAGCGTAATTTCCCGAATTATAAGCCGCTTTAAGTCAACAGGTTCACTGGTTTCCATACATAAGGGTGCACAGTGGGGCAGAATGGAAATTTTTTGGAAATAAATCTGGCATTTCTAAACGGCTGATCCGATCGGGATAAAATTTGGCGTGAGCGTAGCCAAGGAGTATTCGAGTTTAAGTTTTGAAGATGAATCCTGCAGATGCCCCAGGGACGGCGCTGTGGCGGCTCAAAGTAGGGTACCTACGACATGTAAAATTTTTAAACTCGTGCCATTTTTTTGTTTTTCACCCAAATACAAATATTTTGTGAAAGCGCTCGACGAGATCTTGAAAAAACATGCTTGGACATACTACTTATCTCTTATAATATCCGAGTTGTAGGCATTTAAAAATTTAGTGATACAAAATTTACCATACCTTGGTCCGCCTTTTTTTGAATATCGGGCGTAATTTTGGACCATATGGACTCAATTTTTTCTTGATAGTTAAACAACAAAATTTCCAATAATATACAAAAAATTTCAGATCAATATCATTTACAGATCCAAAAATATACGTTTTTTAATTTAAAAATTCAAAAAATGTTAGATTTTTGCCGTTTTTTGCCAAAAATGTGTGTTAACTCTTTTATTAATAAAATAAAACTTTCTTTAAGAACATATAACAATTTTATAGTTTTCTAAAAGGTATCTTTACGCAGAACGCTTTGGCGTAAAAAACTTGTCCTATTTTTTGAAAATGTTGCCACTGCGTCCTTCCGAATATGACCTATTTTTTATCAAAACTTCAACTTTGGGCGACATGTTCTAAAATCCCAAAGCTCGGATCAGAAAACTGAAAGCAGTTTTGGAAACCTCAATATGTTTTCTATTTACTCCAAAAGTATTTTCCCAGCCCTGAAAGAAATGTGGACCCTATGAGCAAAAAAGTAAAAATCCCATTTTTGGGATTTTCATTCCTATTTTTGGGAATTGCGGGATGCCCTTTGACCTTTTCAATTTTTTTTTTTGCATTTTCTTATTTGAAATGACAAATTTAAAAAGCGTTGAAAATTTCATTGAGTTTTGTTCATAAATAAAGATTTGTCATATATTACATATTTGTTTAATTTCTAAAACTATGATTTATATCAAAATTTTAATAGGGTCGCAGATAGCTACAACAATTTATTTATTTTATTTTATTCATTTATTTTGTAATATTAAGCCTTCACGGCCAAAATATCAATATTACATAGTAATAATAAAAACCTGAGATCAATAAGTAGTAATATAAATAAATATAATTCAGTACTAATCAGTACTAATTCAGTAAGTCATCAAAGGTACAACCAAGAAAACTACAAACAAAGCGTGAAACATGTTCGCGTCGCTTTACGTTATAAACAAAACGAACCACAGAATTTACCAAGCGTTTAAACCGGGATAAGTGTATAGAACAGGTACCAGAAATAATTTCAAATCCATACAAAATCTGTGACATCATTAGTGAATGAGCCAATTTATACCTTATGTGTGTAGGCAAATATAAATTAATCGAGTATATACGGCGCAGGATACCCAGGATTCTAGAGCTGATGAGATCAATGTGTGTGCAAAAAGAAAGCTTGGCGTCTAAAATAACTCCTAGACACTTAAGATGTTCAATAAATACTATATCTTCGTTATCAAAGGTAATGTTTAGATTAGGGAAAAACCGAGTTGTAGGACCAAACATTATGGCTTTAGTCTTAGAGGGATTCACCATTAGTGAATTTCTAGAAGCCCATTCAAGAACACGTTCTAGACTAAAATTAATGTTTTTCTGCAAAACGTCTACAAAATCAATACTACTCCTAAAAAGCAAAAATATATCATCAGCATATAAAAAAGAAGTACAAATCGGAGAAGCTATATAATCTGGTAGACTATTCACATACAAAATGAATAAAAGAGGGCCCAGAACAGATCCCTGTGGGACACCAGAAAAATATTACGACACGATGAATGCCGCCCATTAAGAACAACAAATTGAGATCTACCTGTTAAATAAGAGTAAATAAGACGGCATGCAGTACCTGAAAAATTAAACTCATCCCTAAGCTTTTTAATCATAATAGGAAAAGAAACTGAATTAAAGGCTTTAGAAAGGTCAAGTGATATAAGTGCACTCAATTCACTATCATTAACATTCTGTCTAATGTGATCCGTAATACTAAGAAGCATTGAAGTGGTATTAAACCCCTTACGGTAAGCATACTGGCCCTCATAAAGACTCAAAAAACGAGAAGAAAGTATCTGTCCCTTCATAACATGTTCAAAAATCTTGGCTAACACGGGTAAAATAGATATGGGCCTCAGGTCATCTGGACCATGAACAATTTTCGACTTAGGAATAGGTACTATACGAGCAACCTTCCAAAGGCAAGGGAACGTAGACGTCATCAAAATATTGTTAAATAAATCTAAAACATAGTTCGAAATAAGCGGATAAACTAGCTTTACAAATCGCAAGGGAATTTCGTCGATCCCAACCGAGTTAGACTTTACTTTCTCAAAAGCTTCACATAACTCAAGCTCAGTGATACAGCGAAATGAAAAAGTGTCCCTACAATCAGAGAAAACATTAAATGAAACATTGTCTGTCATACTAGAACCACTACCCGAAACAAAAAAGTCATTTAACATATCAATATCACCACAATATTCAATTAATTCACCGCCAACACACCCAGAACCTTTCAAAACCCTCCACACACCAGCGGAATCCAAACGAGAAAATATGTTGGAATAGTGCCTCCTCTTAGCCCTACGCCAAATACTCTTGGCTCTATTGCGATACTTACAGTTCTCTTCAGAATGAAGATTTCTAAAATAACGATACGCAAGATCCCTAAGAGACCTTGCGTAGACAACATCTCTAGAGCTCAGCCAACTATCATTCTTAGAAACAACTTTTTTCCTAACGACGGGAACAAAAGCCATTAAAGATTCTAAAAGGGATGAAATAATTGAGCACTGCTCATCGACATTACCTCCATTAAAGCCCCCAAAGTTAAATTCAGACAAGAATCTTACCAAACCATCCCAGTCAATAGAATTAAAATCTCTGAACTCAAAATACTCATCATTTCTTAGAACACTAAAAGAAAACGATGCAAAAATAAGGGAGTGATGAGATATAAATGAACATTGTAATTGGTCAGAGAAATTTATCATGGAACTGTTACTAACCAACCAAAAGTCAATAAGAGATGTTGAACCATGCTACATCAAAATGTGTAGGCCTAGAATTATGAACCGTAAACAAATTATTCCTTAAACATAATGCTCTCATACTACTAGATCGTACAATATCAAACATGTTGCAGTTGAAATCACCAACAACAATAATATTTGAGTATTTCAAAAACAAATCTTGGTGAAAATTTTCAAAAGAGACCAAATCACCGTAAGGCAAATAAACTACCCCAAACAAAACCAAAAAATCACCAAAAGATATTTCAACGAAAAGCGATTCACACGTTTCATGCTCAGAAACCTTAAATACTGTTTTACACTTAAGTCCAGTAGAAACATAAATTCCTACACCTCCACCTCTTGTATGTATGCGATCATTACGATAAAAGTTGAAACCAGTTATATTAACACTTCGAGTTGAAACATAAGGTTTGAGCCAAGTTTCAGATACACCAAAAACATTCAATACCGAATTACTTAAGATTGCTCTCAATTCATCAATCTTTGAATAGTCAGCTGAAGGTTTAAGGCTCTGACAGTTCATATGACCTGCTCTGAAAAAACTCATGTATGGATTCAAAACCGATTTAATATAAGAATTGTTGCTAAAAGATGGACCAGCATCTAATTTAGCCGACATCAAAACAAAAGACTACAGTGGGGAACCAGAAGATGAAAAATAAGGAAAAATATATAAAAATCATTACTTTCATTTTGTTTCACAAAATTATTACATACAAAACACAGCTTCTCATTCAAAAACTAACCTTATATAACAATCTTTAAATAAGCAAAGCTAAAAAGAACTCTTAATATAAAAAAGTACGTGTAAGAGATTAAATAATTAAAAATAATTAACAATTAAATATAATTCGTTAGTGTTTATGAACAAAAACTAAACCTCCAGGTTTTACAACACAAAAAGTCTAATAAAACCACGTTAAGTTCAGCATTAATTCATAAACATGAAATATTAAATACCCAAATTCAAATATAAGATGCATCAACCAACAGTCCAGCACATCCAGAGTAATCCAGCACCAATTCCTTGCCATCAGACATCGTAAGTTTAGCCCTCAGTATATCATTGTTCAAAATTCTATATTTACTTATTATTTTCCTACCCAATAGCTTTTTACAAATACCATTGAATTTACCAGCAGCTGGAGAAAAATGGTCATTTAAATAAACTCGCAGACCAATATCACCACCCATAACATCACTGACTTTGAGTGACCGAGTTCTATGATATTCTTTCATAACTTCATCTCGCAAAAACACGCTGTTCAGCTTAATCAAAATAGATTTTCGTTTGTTAAAATAACATATATGGTTGACAGCATTCTTTCCAATGGGCACATTATAAATAGAACAAATCTTAACAGCAACAGAAAAGAGGTCATCAACACCATCAGGCAACCCATTAACAACAATATCGGCACGATTAAGTCTTTTGTGCAAAATATTATTCTCCACCTCCAGCGCAGTTATCTTTTTGGTTGTCGAAGAGTCGATGCTATGTATAAGTTTGTTGCAGTCAACAATCTCAGACTTCATTTCTTTCAAACAGGAAGCCATCTCCAGCAAAATCACACACGTCTACTCAGGCATAGCGTTGCCAGTCCATATTTATCCCTTAATATCATTTTTTAGGTAGATATGGAAATTCTCGACCCTTTACAAAAAATTTCAAGCCAATATCTCAATTACATTCAAAAATATGTTCATTTAAACCTGTGTCCTTTAATTTCATCTTTTTCATATTTTAGTATTAAGTATGACAGAACATACATTTGGTGTTGAATAAAATATTTGGACAATTTTTAAAAATTATTTAATTAATTATTTTATTAAAGACTATAAAATTGTATATACAATAAAAAAATTATAATTTTATTATGAGCCACGCACAACAACACCTAAATCACCCCACACAAACCACCTTTCCCGCCCACCGAAACATAAAACACAATTTAATACATTATCATCAGTTAGTATAATAGCTATTTTTATTTGAACTGTTTATCTTAAACATAATACAATTAATTCTTACAACCTACTTATATAGTTAATTCCTAACACTACTTATTTTCTATAAAATAATCTGTCATATCGGTATACATATCCAGAAGGTAATATAAGTCCTTTAAATCTTCCTTGTTTTGAGATGATAGAGTTTCATAACAAATCCATCTTTTTCGCATAGTTGAAAGAACAGGATCAGAAGATAGAAGTAAACTATTAAAAATATCTTCATTCTGTGATTGCCTGGAGCATTTTCTTGAGCTGAATAGTTGAACATGCTTAAAATCTCGATTCCTCGCTTCCTGGGCTTCTTCTGTTAACTCTCCAAGTGGAAGAATATTCGATTCAATTATTATTTGACCATGACACAATACTTTGTGTACTGTTGGTGTTAGTTCCCTCCATGGATACAGAGATACAAGTAATTTAGAAATTTCAGATGTATATTCCCCAAATCGATTTCCATTAATTTTATGTTTACTATTCAGTGGCATTAAAATATTGTTAACTCTTCGAAGCAACTCCTTGTCGATTCCAGTTATTTTTTAAGTAATTTCAAAATCACGAAAAAACCTTCTCGCCGTATTACCGTCATTTGTACTACCGCAACTTGGAAGTGGTTTGTCGATGTTTAATCCCATCTGAACTTTAAATTCTTCTTGGATTCTGCTTTTTTCCGCAGCTCTCAGTTCTTTCAATTCTTCATTATTTTTTGTTGATTTAGTAAGATTCTCTGGCACACTTCTATATTTGAGGTCGTATGCTATGTGTAAAAAGTAATCCAAAAATCGTATTCTGGCATGAAGTGGTGAAATTCCGAAAGACAGAACTTCTTCATTAATACTTCTGCTTTTGTTTATATTTGAGAATTGCGACTTTTTCTCATTACATATTGAGCATATCCAGAAGGAAGAAGTTTCTGTTATGGCATTGCTGACCTTTCCATCAATCATTGTTAAGCTTAGCTGATATGATACGTTAATAGAGAATTCCTTTATTTTTATGCAAATGGGCTCCAGTGCATTTATTTCATCTTTTAAATATTCCACTAAATCTTTTGTTGTTTTCTTTGACTCCTTTATATATTCAAATCCAATGGGTCTACAAAAATTTTTTGAACCCGGAGTTGTATTGATCCATATATCTTCAAATGAATTTCCGATGCTTGACGATGATGGATTAAGGGAATATGAACGAATTCGTAATGGCACTAATGATGACATAAATACACTTTTGTGGTCTGCTAATGTCCGACTTCCACAAGCTTGTTTGTATTCTGGAAGTGCTGATAAACCGTCACATCCCCACTTACACATTAAGACAACATCACAGTTATGAATTTTCCTGAGTTGGTCTTCTGAAAAGTCTGACACAATTCTTGATGCTGTGTTTTCGAGCAAAGATGATATATTAATACAAGCTTCCACATCATTAACAGCAATAGGTGATGGTAGGATAGTTTGTTTTTTTCCTGGATCGCCTTGTATGATGGTAATATATTGTGTCCTTTTTCATGCAGAGCTTTCCTTTCGACTGAGACCCAGTTCCAACATAAGCGCTGTTGCTTCCTCTTCAGTAAAATTTGATTGTGATGTTGGAGTTGGTATACTTTCCACAATTCGCTTAAGTCGTTTTGGTGATGCATTAGGAAGAATAGTTGCAATATGTACGGCATCCATGGCATCCAGGTTGGTTTTCCTTTTTCAGCATTTCGTTAAATGTATCAGCAATTTCCTCATTTGAGATTGAAAAAAGTTTTTGTGTGACCCTCTTTTTTTTTTTTGACCTTGAACATAAGTCTTCGTATGACTTGCAAGGCGCTCCTGTTGATGTGTTGTAAGTTGAGATTTCTGTAGTAGTTTCCATCCAACTACAAAATTTTAATCGAAATTTCTTTTGATTTCCATCCACAGACTTACTTTTTACATCAAAAAGATTTAAAAAGTTTTCAATTTTTTATATGCCTGTTTTGTCTACTTTTCTACTATATGTAGTTTTTATATAATTTGAAATGTCTTCAATTCTTTCTGGCCCTTTTGAAGATACACTCCATAAAATGGAACACAACTCTTCGTACTTTAATGTAATCTTCATTGTGGATTTATTAAATATGGTACTTAAAATCTAAGAAGTTTACTTATATACCAATTTTTGTCATTTCCGATACAGGTATTTCAAAGTAAAAAATTACAAATTGTCTACCTATTAACATTTAGGACTATATTACTATAACCTGTAATTCAGTCATTGATATTTCTTATTAGTGAATGAATCGAAATTATCATTACCTGTATATTTTTACCTACATGATCATAAACGAAACAGAACGAAATGATCTGTCGAAAAATTTAGGTAAAAAATAGTTATAAATTTCTGAAAATTTAAGCATAATAGGACCTTTCAATTATAAGGATAAGCAAACAAATAGAAAATAGGTAATTATAAGATTTAAATATGTTCTGTCATACTTAATACTAAAATATGAAAAAGATGAAATTAAAGGACACAGGTTTAAATGAACATATTTTTGAATGTAATTGAGATATTGGCTTGAAATTTTTTGTAAAGGGTCGAGAATTTCCATATCTAACTAAAAAATGATATTAAGGGATAAATATGGACTAAATTGTTGTAGCTATATGCGACCCTATTAAAATTTTGATATAAATCATAGTTTTAGAAATTAAACAAATATGTAATATATGACAAAATCTTTATTTATGAACAAAACTCAATGAAATTTTCAACGCTTGTTAAATTTGTCATTTCAAGTAAGAAAATGCAAAGAAAAAATTGAAAAGGTCAAAGGGCATCCCGCAATTCCCAAAAATAGGAATAAAAATCTCAAAAATGAGATTTTTACTTTTTTGCCCATAGGGTCCACATTTCTTTCAGGGCTGGGAAAATACTTTTGGAGTAAATAGAAAACATATTGAGGTTTCCAAAACTGCTTTCAGTTTTCTGATCCGAGCTTTGGGATTTTAGAACATGTCGCCCAAATTTGAAGTTTTGATAAAAAATACTCGAATACTCCTTGGCTACGCTCACGCCAAATTTTATCCCGATCGGATCAGCCGTTTAGAAATGCCAGATTTATTTCCAAAAAATTTCCATTCTGCCCCACTGTGTAATGGACCGATCCGAAAAGAAATTTGGTAGAATGATTTATATGTACATAAAACATATTCAGCTCGAATTTTATCACGAAAGCTTTATTTTTATTTGTCAATGAACTACGTGTGTTTAGGTGATTTTTGGAAGTGGACCTTACATGGGAGCTATGACCAATTGTAGACCGACTGAGATCTACGTTGGTGATTTCTATTCATATCATATTTGTATGTACATAATATTGTTCACTTTTTGATAACTGCTATAACACAAATTTCTAGGCTAAATATAAAAAAACATGAACCGATTTTCAAGAAATTTGGCAACATACAATGTTTGAGGAAGAGAATGTTTAATACACCAAATCCGAATAAATACACCTATGGGACTAATTTCGGGCCTGTTGTGATCTTAATGAAATGCAATGACCTTTTTCCGTCTACTTTTTGTTACATTTATAATGCTAAAGAACATGATATATAATTCCCATAGTATATGATAATTATTATTTAATTACATCTGCTGAATATTCTCAGAAAATAACTATTTTAAAACAGAATCTTTATTAGATCTTAAATGAATGTCTATGATGCCACTTTTGTATGCAGAATAAAAACTACTGAACAAAAACCGCTCTAAAATAGGGAAAATAATATAATCATATTACATTTTCACTTAAATTCGAATTTTAAATCGGCTGTGGTTCCTTCCTTTAACACCGTAATCACTCATATTTTCCAAACAAATCGAGTTCTATATCAAAAATAAACAAGTTAGAGTGCTATATTCGGCTATGCCGAATCTTAAATACCCTCCACCAGCAAGCTACTTTTTATTGAAACCCATCTAACTATCTATTTTTTAGATAACTCGCCAAAATTTTTGTCGAACTAATTTTGTGATTTTTAACAATTAACCTTATATGGACCGGTTCGGAAAAAATTCCGTACAATGATTTTTATACATATATACAAAATACACATTTACGTCAAATTTTATACCTAAATGTGTATAAAATGTGCGTTTAAGTAATTTTCAGAAATGGCCCTTATATGGGAGTTGTGACCAAATAAGGACCGATTCAGAAAAAATTTTATACATATGTATAAAATGTGCGTTCAAGTAATTTTCTGAAATGGTCCTTATAAGGGAGTTGTGACCAATTATGCACCGATCAGGAAACAATTTCGTATAATGCAGAAAAAGATCAAGTATAATTTTACTCCAATAGGTGCGTTTAGGTGATTTTAGGAAGTGGACTTTATATAGGAGCTATGAGCAATTAAGGGCCTATCCCGAAAAAATTTCGTAGAGTGATTTATGTAAAGACAAAACATATAATTGTCGAATTTTCTCAAGATAACTTTATTTGACAATGAAATATGTGCGTTTAAGTTATTCTCAGAAGTGGACCTTATATGGGAGCTATGATTAATAATGGACCGATCCGAGAAAAAAGTGGTAAAATGATTTGTATGTACACAAGACTTATTCAAGTCGAATTTTATTCCTATAGCTTAAGAATTCAATGAAATATATGCGTGTGATTTTCGGAAGTGGACCTTATATGGGAACTATGACCAATTATGGGCCTATTCGGGAAAAATTTTGCAGAGTGATTTATATTTGGGCAAAACATGTTTGTGTCGAATTTTATCAAGATGGCTTTATTTGATAATGAAATATGTGCTTTTAAGTGATTTTCGTGTGATTTATATTTGGGCAAAACATATTTGTGTCGAATTTTATCAAGATGGCTTTATTTGATAATGAAATATGTGCTTTTAAGTGATTTTCGTAAGTGAGCCTCATATTTGAGTTATGAGCAATAATGGACCGATCCGTAAAAAATTATTTTGGAAAATGATTTGTACGTACACAAAATATATTCAAGTCGAATTTTATCCCGATAGCTTTAGAATTCAATGAAATATATGCGTTTAAGTGATTTTCGGAAGTGGACCTTATATGGGAGCTATGACCAATATTAGACCGATCCAGAAAAAATTTCGTAGAGTGATTCATGTTTAGGCAAAACATATTTGTGTCGAATTTTATGAAGATAGCTTGACATTGAAATATGTGCTTTTAAGTGATTTTTGGAAGTGGGCCTTATATGGGATCTATGACTAATAATGGACCGATCCGTAAAAAATTTTGTGGAAAGATTTGTATGTATACAAAACAGATTTGTGTCGAATTTTATCCCGATAGCTTTATGATTCAATGAAATATATGCGTTTAAGTGATTTTCGGAAGTCGACCTTATATGGAAGCTATGACCAATTATGGGCCTATCCGGAAAAAATTTCATAGAGTGATTTATATTTAGACTAAACATATTTCTGTCGAATTTTATCAAAATAGCTTTATTTGACAATGGAATATGAGCTTTTAAATGATTTTCGGAAGTGGGCCTTATATGGGAGCTATGACCAATTGTGGACCGACTGAGATCTACGTTGGTAGTATGATTTCTTTTCATATTATATTTGTATGTACAAAATTTGGTGTTGATACCGATATATTTGATTGAGTTATTAACGATAAACTAATTTCCGGGAATATGTACTTTTGTATGGGGGCTATGGGAAATATTGGATCAATTGTAAAGATTTGAACATAATTGATCACTGCTCTAAAAAAATAAAGTGTGACAAAATTCATCGCAATATCTTTGGTGGTTTCTGAGGAAACTTCAAAAGAATTAGGAAAAAAACGTAATTTTTTTCGAGGTAGTCTGAAATTTTTACTCATAACTTCTTACGTTGTGAACCGATTTTGCTGATTTTCAATACCAAACTGCTTAGGATAATAATAAATATTTTGGGTGAATTTGGTTGATTTCTTTTACTTAGTTTTAACGTGAGCGTGTTTTACACAGACAGACGGACATAGCTAAATCGACTCAGAATTTCATAAGGACCCAGAATATATATACTTTGTTGGGTCTTAGATGTATATTTCTTGGTGTTACACACGGAACAACAAACTTATATATACCCTCTATCACCACTGATGGTGGTGGAGGGTATAAAAAATTAAATTTATTGTTAATCGAGATAACAATAAAAATCTATGATCAGGTAAATATGCCATCAAAAAATTATCTTGATATAAATTCGACTGCCATTTTTCAAATGCAGCTCAAATCTAAAAAACCATGAAGATATGTATTTGACTACTCATTAGAGTGTCCCGAAAGACAGCACTTTTGCAAATCTTAAATAGGTGGACATCTCAAACGATGCATAGATTCATATAAAATTTGGATAAATTGATCTTTTGATATCTTTTTATATTTTTTAAAATTATCAACCAAAAATTTTGCACAACTTTTTCTGTATGTAGCGCCGTATTTATTCTAAGCTTTTCAAATTAAATAATAATATTGAATAACTCCAGCACACATTTTCCATTTACCATTTACAAATAATAAGTAAAATTATTGGGGTATCTGCTTTGTACATCTGACGATATTCTTCATATTTTTTAGATCAGAAAAAAACTTAATTTTATTATTTTTAAAGGAATTTGAAATCTTCCAAATTTTTCATAATTTTGTGCAGAATGCTTCATAATCGTTTCAGAGTTTCTTCAATTGCCCGTACTTTTTCAAATAGAAAGAAAATCGCTTGCAATTTTGTACGGTTAATGGTACGTATTTTTGTAGTTAATAAAAAGGATCAGGATCAGACGCCACGCCCCTTTTTACACCAGCTTTTTGTAAAACAATCATTAAACCAAATTTGCGTTCAGGCATACAAAAAACTACTGATCCGATTTTCATGAAATCTTTTATAATGAATGTTGTAGAATGAACAGTACGACACATTACATCTTCAAAACCTATAATAAATATATATAAAACTCTTTTTTTACTCTTTCACTACATAACAAATAAACTTATTTACATGAAGTTTGGCGTTTAATAGGTCTAACCTCAGAAGTTAACAAGTTAGAGTGCTATATTCGGCTATGCCGAATCTTAAATACCCTTCACCAGCAAGCTACTTTTTATTAAAACCCATTTAGCATCTAATTTTTAGATAACTTGACTTCATATAGGAGCTACGACCAATTACGGGCCTCTCCAGAAAAATTTCGTAGAGTGATTCATATGTATGTACACAAAACATATTTGTGTCGAATTTTATAAAGATAGCTTTATTTAACAATGAAATATGTGAGTTTAAATGATTTTCGGAAGAGAGCCTTATATGGGAGCTATGACCAATAATGGACCGATCCAGGGAAAAATTGTTAGAATTATTTATACGTATACAAAACATATTCACGTTGAATTTTATACCGATAGCATTATTTATCAATGAAACATATGCGTTTAAATGATTTTCGGAAGTGGACCCTATATGGGAGCTATGACCAACTAAGGTCTTATCCGAAAAAAATTTCGTAGAGTGATTCATATACTACCCTAACCATTAAAGGTTCGTACTATATATAAAATTTTTAGAACTGCGTTTTCAAAATTCTGTTAAAAAATTATTTTTGGCGAAATTTGTTTGAAACTTTTTGTTTTATATCTTGCATTAGTAAGACTATAAAATTCATCACTGAGTTTAAGAATTTATAATAATTTCCCTTATATACAACTGCGCTTTTAAAAATGCCTTCAATAAGGTTTTTTTTTTTTTTTTAAATTGAGCAAAAATGTGGATAGTTCCGTTATTTTTTTCTAGTGCTTTCTCCTTTGTAAGTTAAAAGGCTGGTGTGGTTATTATTAGTAAAAAAAATTAATAAAATAAAATAAAAAAATGTCGCGAGGTAAAGCGGTATCGAAAGAAATCAGAGAACTTGTTGTCGCTAAGTGGAAAAGTGGAAAAAGTTATGCAGATTTCATCCGAAATGAATTTGTCGAAATCTACAGTCCAATATATTATTAAATTTTTTAAAATAAATAATTCTGTAATTCCCAATTACAAAAATTGTGGACAAGTGTCCAAGTTAACACCACGAACATTGCGTTCATTGGAGAATATCATTAAAAAAAACAGACGAAGCTCTGTCAGAAAATTAGCAAATGAGTGGTCATCAGCAGTTGGAGAATCAATTGGACGTGAGACAACAAGAAAAAATTTGAAAAAGCTTAACTACGGTTTTTACAAGTTACGTTACATATGCAAGCAGAAGATAAATATTTTCATAACAAATGTTTCATATGGCAGCCAAAAGAAAAACCATTGCTAACAAAAGTTCAAAAACGAAAAAGATTGTTATGGGCAAAAGCGCGGCAATCATGGACCCAAAGACAGTGGAACTCCATCATTTTTAGTGATGAATCAAGATTTGAACTGTGTGTAGGAGATACTGGCACGAAAGTAATTCGAACAAAAATTTAAGCGTTTCATAGGGATTGCCTTAAACGGACAGTGAAATTTCCTGCGAGCGTAACGATATGGGGTCGCATGTCTACAAATGGTATGGGAAAAATGTGTTTTATAGAAAATACCGTAATGCTGCAATGAATTTAAAAATAATTTTTAAAAATAATAAAATTTTCTTTAAAATAAATGTAGTTTGGTTCAATATGGACAATATTTGTGTGAGTTAGAGCGATTTAAAACTCAAAATTTTAACATTTTAATAAGTGGTACGAACCTTTAATGGTTAGGGGTATAGACGAAACATATTTGTGTCGAATTTTATCAAGATACCTTTATATGACAATTAAATATGTGCGTTTAAGTGATTTCCGGAAGTGGGCCTTATATGGGAACTATGACTAATAATGGACCGATCCGAAAAGAAATTTGGTAGAATGATTTTTATGTACACAAAACATATTCAGGTCAAATTTTATCATAAAAGCTTTATTTGTCGATGAAATATGTGTGTTTAGGTGATTTTTGGAAGTGGACCGACTGAGATCTACGTTGGTAGTATGATTTCTATTCATATTATATTTGTATGTACAAAATTTTGTGTTGATACCGATATATTTGAGGGTGTTATTAACGATAAATACACCTTTGTATGGGGCTATGGGAAATATTGGATCAATTGTTATGAGTTTGAACATACTTAATCCCTGGCACAAAAAAATAATGTGTGACAAAATTCATCGAAATATCTTTGATAGTTTCTGAGAAAACTACTTAAGAATGTTTTGGGTGAATTTCGTGAATTTTTATTGCTTCGTTTTAAGGTGTTTTACACAGACAGACAGACGAACGGACAGACGGACATAGCTAAGTCGACTCAGAATTTCATAAGGATCTTGGGTCTCAGATGAATATTTCTTGGTGTTACACGCGGAATGACAAAGTTATATATACCATATATCACCACTGATGGTGGTGGAGGGTATAAAAAAACTCTATATGATATTGATTAGATGATACCCACCTTTTTATGTTCACTTTTTGAATAACTGCTATAACACCAAATTTCTAGGCTAAATATAAAAAAACATGAACCGATTTTCAAGAAATTTGGCAACATACAGTGTTTGTGGAAGAGAATGTTTAATACACCAAATTATTATTTAGGTAGTTAAAATTTTAATCAAAAATTTATTTTTATTTGAAAACTCTAAAATGTTTGTAGGTCCTTAACTTACTTTACGATTAGGTAAAATAAGAATCTGTAATCAATTTAATTTATTATCAAAAATCGATTTTCATCTAAAGCGTAAAATCGGTTGTGGATTCGTATACCCCATCACTTGTATTTTCTACGCGAAAACTATTCTTATTTGAAAATTCGCTGTATATACTCAAAAAAAAACTATTTTAAAGCAGAATCGGAATACTTTTTATCAAAGTTATATTGTTGTAGATCTGTATATATTACTTCTATCACTTATATTTTCCGGTAAAGTATTTTTATTTCACAACCTTTAATTTGCTGTATATCCTCAGAAAATAACAATTTTAAAAGCGAATCGGATGTAGTTTCCTACGATCGAGAAAACTATAAAATATATTAGATATTGAATGAATGTCTATGATGCCACTTTTGTATGCAGTACTGAACAAAAAAACTATAACTATATTAGATCTTGAATGAATGTCTACGATGTCACTTTTGTATGCAGTACTGAACAAAAACCGCTCCTAAAATAGGGTAAATAATATATTCATATTACATTTTTCAAAAAAATTCGAATTTTAAACTTAAATCTACAAATCCATCTAGAAAATCATTTATATCTCCCCTTAAATATTTCTATTTATATAACTGTTTAAAAATTTACTTTAAATTACTCTCAATTCGAGAAAAAATAAAGATCCGTAATCACTCATATTTTCATACAAAAATATAAAATTTAAATTTATTGTTAAATCGAGATAACAATAGAAATCTGCAATAAGTTAAAAAATCATCAAAAATTATCTTGATATAAATTCGGTTGCCATTTTTTAAATGCAGCTCAAATCTAAAAAATCTATGTATTTCACTACACATTAAAGTGTCCTGAAAGACAGCACTTTTGCAAATCTTATATAGGTAAGTACCGGCGGCAAGTGTTGATCCACTCGTCATCCTGCAATCGTGAGCAAAATACTACTACGGAGGTGGGTACCTTAGCCTCCGTGGCGGACAATGCGTCAAGTGTACAGCATGCCATTAGCAAAAACATAGGGGTGGAAGAGAAGGATGTACTTGGAGAGAGCTCTAAGCTACCTCTGCCTTTAAATATAGGTGAATCTGAATCCTTAGAAGATAATAAGCAAATCCAAAAAAGGATGAAGTAGGGCAAATGGTGAAATAGGTGAGTGATAGCATAGCTAAACTACCTATTACTAAGAAAAGACTATCTGGAGCACAGATATGGGGTTGCATGTCTAGGAGGAAGCTGAAAGAGATGCTTCAGGAAATCATAGTTAGTCAATCCTACGACACTCCAAAGGAAGAATCGGACTCTCTCACAAGATCTGAGGCAAAGAGGATCAGGTCTCCCGAAGAGTTTACAACTGAGAATAAACCTAAGAAGAAAAAGAGCTCCCCGTCTTCTAATACACAGTCGAAGCCAAGCCATACTTCACTCAAAGGAACCTCAAGTCAGAATCCTGCGAGTAAGGGTGACAACGCCAAGATAGATATCCCGAAGATGACCACGTCGGCGAAATCAACCTCGAAGGTAAGGGTATCTCAAAAGAAACACCGAAAAGCGAGGAAAGATAGGCTTGACAGTGGAAAAGGAAAAGAGCCGCCATCTTACGCCAAAGTTACCAAAAGAAGACACCGGGACGATCTCTGTTATGCAGTTTACGATGCCGGTAATCCGACAGGCAAAATTCCAATAGACCAACAGAGTAAGGTAGAAGATCTGGTGAACAATAAGATAGTGGACCACGCAATCGCTTCAAAGGGCCAACAACCAATAGAGAGCGTGAGCTGCGAGTTCAGAATGGGCGTGATGTTGATGAGGTTGGCATCTCACCAATGTGTGAGCACCCTAAAGAACTTGGTGGAAAGTATCCCTCCTCCCTGGGACGGCGCTAAGCTGGGACTGGCAAAGAAGAGCGAGCTTCCGGTGCTCTTAAAGTCCACTGTCTACATAAAAGGATGGGGCAGTAAACTGGCTAATGAACGTATACTGGAAATTCTTGGTGGTCAAAATGCTGAGCTGGCCGTGGAAAAATGGGACGTCTTTTAGAGAAAAGAAGAACCTGAGGGCAAGCAGAACCTGAGGTAGGGCTTACTTCGCCTCTAAAGCTGCACAGTGGGGCAGAATGGAAATTTTTTGGAAATAAATCTGGCATTTCTAAACGGCTGATCCGATCGGGATAAAATTTGGCGTGAGCGTAGCCAAGGAGTATTCGAGTTTAAGTTTTGAAGATGAACCCTGCAGATGCCCCAGGGACGGCGCTGTGGCGGCTCAAAGTAGGGTACCTACGACATGTAAAATTTTTAAACTCTAAACGGCTAATCCGATCGGGATAAAATTTGGCGTGAGCGTAGCCAAGGAGTATTCGAGTTTAAGTTTTGAAGATGAACCCTGCAGATGCCCCAGGGACGGCGCTGTGGCGGCTCAAAGTAGGGTACCTACGACATGTAAAATTTTTAAACTCGTGCCATTTTTTTGTTTTTCATCCAAATACAAAGATTTTTATATTTTCTGAAAGCGCTCGACGAGATCTTGAAAAAACATACTACTTATCTCTTATAATATCCGAGTTATAGGCATTTAAAAATTTAGTGATACAAAATTTACCATACCTTGGTCCGCCTTTTTTTTAATACCGGGCGTAATTTTGGACCAAATGGACTCAATTTTTTCTTGTTAGTTAGACAACAAAATTTCCAATAATATACAAAAAAATCAGATCAATATCATTTACAGATCCAAAAATATACGTTTTTTAATTTAAAAATTCAAAAAATTTTAAATTTTTGCCGTTTTTTTTGCCAAAAATGTGTCTTAACTCTTTTATTAATAAAATAAAATTTTCTTTAAGAACATATAACAATTTTATAGTTTTCTAAAAGGTATCTTTACGCAGAACGCTTTGGCGTAAAAAACTTGTCCCATTTTTTGAAAATGTTGCCACTTCGTCCTTCCGAATATGACCTATTTTTTATCAAAACTTCAACTTTGGGCGACATGTTCTAAAATCCCAAAGCTGGGATCAGAAAACTGAAAGCAGTTTTGGAAACCTCAATATGTTTTCTATTTACTCCAAAAGTATTTTCCCAGCCCTGAAAGAAATGTGGACCCTATGGGCAAAAAAGTAAAAAATTCCATTTTTGGGATTTTCATTCCTCTTTTTGGGAATTGCGGGATACCCTTTCTTATTTGAAATGACAAATTTAACAAGCGTTGAAAATTTCATTGAGCTTTGTTCATAAATAAAGATTTTGTCTTATATTACATATTTGTTTAATTTCTAAAACTATAATTTATATCAAAATTTTAATAGGGTCGCAGATAGCTACAACAATTTAGTCCATATTTATCCCTTAATATCATTTTTTAGTTAGATATGGAAATTCTCGACCCTTTACAAAAAATTTCAAGCCAATATCTCAATTACATTCAAAAATATGTTCATTTAAACCTGTGTCCTTTAATTTCATCTTTTTCATATTTTAGTATTAAGTATGACAGAACATACATTTGGTGTTGAATAAAATATTTGGACAATTTTTAAAAATTATTTAGTTAATTATTTTATTAAAGACTATAACATTGTATATACAATAAAAAAATTATAATTTTATTATGAGCCACGCACAACAACACCTAAATCACCCCACACAAACCATCTTTCCCGCCCACCGAAATATAAAACACAATTTAATACAATATCATCAGTTAGTATAATAGCTTTTTTATTTGAACTGTTTATCTTAAACATAATACAATTAATTCTTACAACCTACTTATATAGTTAATTCCTAACACTACTTATTTTCTATAAAATAATCTGTCATATCGGTATGCATATCCAGAAGGTAATATAAGTCCTTTAAATCTTCCTTGTTTTGGGATGATAGAGTTTCATAACAAATCCATCTTTTTCGCATAGTTGAAAGAACAGGATCAGAAGATAGAAGTAAACTATTAAAAATATCTTCATTCTGTGATTGCCTAGAGCATTTTCTTGAGCTGAATAGTTGAACATGCTTAAAATCTCGATTCCTCGCTTCCTGGGCTTCTTATGTTAACTCTCCAAGTGGAAGAATATTCGATTCAATTATTATTTGACCATGACACAATACTTTGTGTACTGTTGGTGTTAGTTCCCTCCATGGATACAGAGATACAAGTAATTTAGAAATTTCAGATGTATATTCCCCAAATCGATTTCCATTAATTTTATGTTTACTATTCAGTGGCATTAAAATAGTGTTAACTCTTCGAAGCAACTCCTTGTCGATTCCAGTTATTTTTGAAGTAATTTCAAAATCACGAAAAAACCTTCTCGCCGTATTACCGTCATTTGTACTACCGCAACTTGAAAGTGGTTTGTCGATGTTTAATCCCATCTGAACTTTAAATTCTTCTTGGATTCTGCTTTTTTCCGCAGCTCTCAGTTCTTTCAATTCTTCATTATTTTTTTGTTGATTTAGTAAGATTCTCTGGCACACTTCTATATTTGAAGTCGTATGCTATGTGTAAAAAATAATCCAAAAATCGTATTCTGGCATGAAGTGGTGAAATTCCGAAAGACAGGACTTCTTCATTAATACTTCTGTTTTTGTTTATATTTGAGAATTGCGACTTTTTCTCATTACATATTGAGCATCTCCAGAAGGAAGAAGTTTCTGTTATGGCATTGCTGACCTTTCCATCAATCATTGTTAAGCTTAGCTGATATGATACGTTAATAGAGAATTCCTTTATTTTTATGCAAATGGGCTCCAGTGCATTTATTTCATCTTTTAAATATTCCACTAAATCTTTTGTTGTTTTCTTTGACTCCTTTATATATTCAAATCCAATGGGTCTACAAAAATTTTTTGAACCCGGAGTTGTATTGATCCATGTATCTTCAAATGAATATCCGATGCTTGACGATGATGGATTAAGGGAATATGAACGAATTCGTAATGGCACTAATGATGACATAAATACACTTTTGTAGTCTGCTAATGTCCAACTTCCACAAGCTTGTTTGTATTCTGGAAGTGCTGATAAACCGTCATATCCCCACTTACACATTAAGACAACATCACAGTTATGAATTTTCCTGAGTTGGTCTTCTGAAAAGTCTGACACAATTCTTGATGCTGTGTTTTCGAGCAAAGATGATATATTAATACAAGCTTCCACATCATTAACAGCAATAGGTGATGGTAGGATAGTTTGTTTTTTTTCCTGGATCGCCTTGTATGATGGTAATATATTGTGTCCTTCATGCAGAGCTTTCCTTAATATTTGGTACTTATTTCGACTGAGACCCAGTTCCAACATAAGCGCTATTGCTTCTACTTTCCACAATTCGCTTAAGTCGTTTTGGTGATGCATTAGGAAGAATAGTTGCAATATGTACGGAATCCATAGGTTTTCCTTTTTCAGCATTTCGTTAAATGTATCAGCAATTTCCTCATTTGAGATTGAAAAAAGTTTTTGTGTGACCCTCTTTTTTTTGACCTTGAACATAAGTCTTCGTATGACTTGCAAGGCGCTCCTGTTGATGTGTTGTAAGTTGAGATTTCCGTAGTAGTTTCCATCCAACTACAAAATTTTAATCGAAATTTCTAATACTAAAACATGAAAAAGATGAAATTAAAGGACACAGGTTTAAATGAACATATTTTTGAATGTAATTGAGATATTGGCTTGAATTTTTTTGTAAAGGGTCGAGAATTTCAATATCTAATTAAAAAATGATATTAAGGGATAAATATGGACTAAATTGTTGTAGCTATCTGCGACCCTATTAAAATTTTGATATAAATCATAGTTTTAGAAATTAAACAAATATGTAATATATGACAAAATCTTTATTTATGAACAAAACTCAATGAAATTTTCAACGCTTGTTAAATTTGTCATTTCAAATAAGAAAATGGAAAAAAAGATTGCAAAGGTCAAAGGGTATCCCGCAATTCCCAAAAATAGGAATGAAAATCCCAAAAATGGAATTTTTTACTTTTTTGCCCATAGGGTCCACATCTTTCAGGGCTGGGAAAATACTTTTGGAGTAAATAGAAAACATATTGAGGTTTCCAAAACTGCTTTCAGTTTTCTGATCCCAGCTTTGGGATTTTAGAACATGTCGCCCAAAGTTGAAGTTTTGATAAAAAATAGGTCATATTCGGAAGGACGCAGTGGCAACATTTTCAAAAAATAGGACAAGTTTTTTACGCCAAAGCGTTCTGCGTAAAGATACCTTTTAGAAAACTATAAAATTGTTATATGTTCTTAAAGAAAATTTTATTTTATTAATAAAAGAGTTAAGACACATTTTTGGCAAAAAAACGGCAAAAATCTAAAATTTTTTGAATTTTTAAATTAAAAAACGTATATTTTTGGATCTGTAAATGATATTGATCTGAAATTTTTTGTGTATTATTGGAAATTTTGTTGTCTAACTAACAAGAATTGAGCCCATTTGGTCCAAAATTACGCCCGGTATTCAAAAAAAGGCGGACCAAGGTATGGTAAATTTTGTTGAAAAACAAAGAAATGGCACGAGTTTAAAAATTGTACATGTCGTAGGTACCCTACTTTGAGCAGCCACAGCGCCGTCCCTGGGGCATCTGCAGGGTTCATCTTCAAAACTTAAACTCGAATACTCCTTGGCTACGCTCACGCCAAATTTTATCCCGATCGGATCAGCCGTTTAGAAATGCCAGATTTATTTCCAAAAAATTTCCATTCTGCCCCACTGTGAGCTGTCATCTTCAAAATTGGGAAGGTGCCGATTGGAAGGGCTGTTACAACAAGCCTCGAAAAAGACACTATAATACCTAAGAACACATCATCAGTAACTACCACTAACTCGCCAAAAGAAGGTGCAGCTGCCCTTTCCAATATTGGGGAGGTGCCGATTGAAAGGGATGTCAAAACCGGCCCCGATAAGGACACTAAAACACCTAAGACGGTATCCAATGCATCATTAGCAAGTAATGGTAATTTTGAGAATTCAAATTCTAAAAGCGAGGAGGAAATCACTCACTCGCCAGAAGACAGAACAGCAGTGCTGTCCAAAATTGGGAAAGTGTCGATTAAAAAGACTGCTCTTCCTATGCCTGATAAGGACACCGCAGTGCCATCAATAGTACCCACTGCATCAATAGCCACTTCAGGTTACCCGGAGGAGTCAAATCCAACGAGCGGGGATGTGATCACCAGCTCCCTGGAAGACAGTTTAAATGGCTAAATGTAGCTTGGGGTAGTACAAACACCAATCGCAGGGGACAAGCCCTTATGGATTTCCTTAATTCTAAAGACTTGATCACATCGAACTTAGGTAATAAAGCTACCTTCGTCAATAGAATCAGAGAAGAAGTATTAGATATAACTATATGTTCAGAAGAGCTTATAAACGAAATTCAGGGTTGCACTATGGTTTCAAATCGATTTTTTTTGGCATAAATTAAAATAATCATGCCAGAGCTTTTAATGTCGGTACATTTAATTGCTATGGTTTATAAATAAGTAAATTAAAAATAAAATTGTTAATTGGACCACGCCCATAGACCCTTAAACTGAAATTAGTAATTTTATTGTATTTACATAGATTATAGAGAAAATAAAATTAGATAAAAAAGCTTGAGCTTATCGGATCCTGTCCAATTTTAAAGCGATTAATTTAATTAATTAAAAACAAGTAAGAGTTCAATATTTATTTTATATTTTCCAACTCTACCGTTACTTTAGCAAGAGCAAAACACATAAAAATCCAAAAAAATACACAAAGCAAAGAAACCAACATCCACACATACGCTTTTTCAATAACCGTATGTTGTTGTTGGTTTCTTTTTCCAAAGTATGCACTAACATTCTCATCGGATTTTGCTGATTTTAAATAGGAAACTTCTCGAAAGCATGTCTGACAGAATTATTGAAGATTTTGATCTCGAAGAATACAGACAGACAGACGGACAATCAGACGGATATGGCTTAATCGACTCCGCTATCTATAAGGATCCAGAATATATATACTTTATAGGGTCTGAAAATTATATTGTAGTTTAACAATATAGTACTGTTTCATAATGACAATCATTTGAAATTTTCCATAAAGCGGCAGCCAAATGTCCACAACCAAAAAACCGGTAATTCTTGTGTGTAAATTCCAATTAATCTGGATTTTCTGTTGAGATACTTTTGCTGTAAGTATATACATAAAGTACTGCTCAAAAATATAGCGCACTTTCTATTTATTATTTTCTCTTTTTATACCATTAAAAAAAACTTAAGACAAAAAAATTTTGTTTGCGGTAAATTAAAGCATATAGACCAGTTTATTAAAACAATATTGAAATTTATTTGAAAATAGCAAAATAACTGCGCTAGAAAATATTTTACGAAACAAGTCCTTAATTATTGATTCAAAATTATAGCGCATTTATAATCAAATTGGTAATAATATATTCTCATATAAAATGTTTTTCAATATTGGAACCCGGGATGATAAAATACTACTGCCCCTATATTTTAAGACCCATTTGGTCCCAGTTGGTATTGAGTTGCCAAAGTGTAGCGAACACTTTGGGTTTTTTACCAAATTCATTTTTTAGCATTTTACAATAAATTTATGCAGCTATTTTCAATTCTGAAGACATGAATCGGTAATCAATCAATCATAACATAATTTCTAAACATTTGATAACAATTTAGTCAATGTTATTTGAGCATATTTCCTTGATAGATCCAAAATTTCTAAATTTCGCGCGATAGCATTGAGCGTTTTTAATATTTTAACTAGGCCTATGTTTAAATCGGCACAAAAATATGATAATATTTTCTACAAAAGGTTAAAATTTAGTGATCCTAGTATTTTCATATCCTTAAAAAAAGATAATTGGCCAAGAGAAAGGTTGCTAAGACATGCACCTATGCTAACTGAAACACCACCAAGAAAAATGTTTTTAAAATTCTTTTAAATGGTAATTGTATTTTCAGTAAATGGAAATTTTATTTGCAGAAAATGGAAAATAGAGGTCAATTCGAACGAAAACTATTATTTTTATTTAATTAGTATACAAATTTATTATCAAATCGATGTAATACGATGTTAGATATTAACGGAATAGTTCTTAAAATTTTTATATTACATGTGAGGTTTAGCTTGTGTAGAATTAAACATATTTGGAACACAGTAATGATATGTTATTATTCCATAGATTAAGATTAAACATTAGAAGCAAGTTTTTTAAGGTTTTATAGTGAAATTTGATAAAATTATTACAATTTGTATCATCACAATCTTAAATCTGCCAAAAAGTGACCCATGTTAGAGGGTCAGATTGTTGTTTACCTGGGAAAAAAATTTTAAAATGTCATTTGAAGGTTATCTCCAATGTCACTAGATATAATCCTCATTAAAAAAAAATTGGACTATTGACCAATTAGGGGCATATTTTGACATAAAGAAATTTACTAGTACTACAAGTCACATATCAGCAAAAATAACCAAAATCAACTGCCTAAAATTTGCCACTTCTAATTAAATAGCGTTTAGAAGCATAGCCAACTGTCCTTTCATAACAATAAGTTGAAATTTTTCAAAACTAATTAACATTTTTCAATATTGTTTCAACTTATATCAAAGAGTGCGCTATAATTATGAAACAGTTTTTTTATGGTTAGTTTTGTATAAAAAGCCCTATTGCCGTTATTTTGCCGTCTTACGCCGAATTTTGATACTTATTATATTCTTGAATTTGTCATCAATAATTTTTTTCTAACTTAATTAATTGTAATAATATAACAAGTCAGAGTGCTATATTCGGCTGAGCCGAATCTTAAGTACCCTCCACCAGCTACTTATACATATATTAATACTTTTCTAATTGATCAAATATTTGTAGAAATAAGTTTTCTCATGTCTTGAATAGAAAAAATACAAAGATTTAAACAGCTTAAATCTATTACAATTCCATGATTTATTGAACATTACAAACACCATTTTCTTTATATTTTTATAGCGCTTAGCGATATTTAGTAATTTGCATGTATGCATGTGTGTAAAAAATTTAAGGATTTTCAAAATAAATATATATAATTTTGTTCTACACAAATTGATAATGCAACTAGTTAAATACGGTTAAAGCGCTTTTAGGGGCAGGACATAGTATGGGAGATATGACCAATTATAGACCGATCGTAAAGAATTTTTTGAGCAAAATTTCTGTTCATAAAAGCTATATTTCAGTCAAATTTTGTATCTATATCGTAATTTAGTAATAAGTAATGTGTGTTTAAGTGATTTTCTGAAGGGAACCTTGTATGGGACCGACCGCACCTATGTTATGAACCGATCGTGAAAAAATCTTGAAATATAATTTTTGTATACAAAATTAATATTTGGGCCAAATTTTTTATCAATAGCTTTATTTGGTAATGAGTAATGTGCGTTTAAGAGATTTTCGTAAAAGGACCTTGTATGGGAGCTATGACCAATTATGTATATAAAGACAAAATTTAAAAATTCTGTATCTATATCATTATTTGGTAATGAATATTGTGCATTTAAGTGATTTTCTGGAGGGGACCTAGTATAAGAGCCATGACCAAATATGGACCGATCGTAAAACAATTTTATAGTTTAATAAATGTATATAAAGAGTCGCGATCAAACTGTCATGATAGACGGACGCGGATCACGGATTAAATTTCTTAATATTGTATTCGTTGTACTTTTTTTTGCATACTCATATTATTGTGTAAAATTGTTGCTAAAAAATTCCGAGAGAAATAGACTCTATAATAAAAACAAAAAACCTTAATTTAACCATGAGTGAGCAAGATGCTCATTACTCATCTAAAAACAATGACAAAAACAATGTAAATAGCATGTCTAGTGATACAACAACAACAGAGAATGTAGGAAAAAGAAAAAATGTTACAAAACTAGAATCAATACCTAAACACTTAAAAAATAATTACTGGGCACTTCTTGCCGACGGTAAAAACTGTAATAAAGAAATAATACAAAAATTTAAAAATCATGTGCAAGGGAGAGAAGATCCCACAACATCCAAAAATGCATTCTTTACCAACTCTACAACGGGGGGGAACAATAATAATAGTAACAATAACAACATAGAATCAACAGATGTTTATCAAAACAAAAATAAAAAATCACCTCCGCTATATATATTTGATGTGGATCCTAACTCTCTTATAGAATTCGTGAAGAATGGTCTTAATATAAATGAGTTTAAGATAAGAGAATATAACAATAATAAAATACAATTACTTACCTCATCTATAGACGACTACTCTAAAATAAGAGCATATCTGGTCGAAACAAAAACAAAATTTTTTTCCTTCACACCCAAAAATTTAAAAACAAAAACTTTTTTACTAAAGGGCTTAACTGCCAATATGGATACCAACGTAATACTGAATGAACTAAAAAAGTTTGAGAATGAAAATCTGAAGTTTATAAAAGTAAGTCCCTTCACAACTAAAAGATCTGATACAAATGGCTTTAATTTGCCAATCTATATGGTTCAAATAAATGCTGATAGTAAAGCTAATGAGCTCAAAGAAATTAGAGGGCTGTTATATCGTTGTATCCACTGGGAAGGTCTTAGGAAACCCGAAATAACACAATGTAGAAACTGTCAAAGTTTCCTACACAGTGCATAAAATTGTTACCTTCCACGAAGATGTGTTAAATGTAAAGACCATCATGAAATCGGAAAATGTTCGCTTCAAGAGGTTCCCGTAAACGAAAGGGAAAAACTTTTCTGCGTCTTATGCAATAGCTATGGACATCCAGCATCATATAAAGGCTGCTCTAAATATAAAGAACTCCAGCAAAAACTACGGGCTAAAAAACAACATTTATCTGATAAAAGAACTAAAAATTCCCCTATTATTGTTAATGATAATTTAAGTTATGCTAATATGGTAAAGAATAATTTCACAACCCAAAGTGCCAATACAAATAGTACAATTAATAGTATCTTAGAACAACTAAATAACTCTATACAGGCCTTATCTAATCAGATTATTAATTTGAACAAACAATTACAGTTACAATCGTCTAGAATAGACACATTATATTCTATGCTAAATTAGTTATTAATGATGGCTGAAACAATTGAAAAAGAATTAAATATTATACACATAAATGTTAACTCCTTAATTAAATTAAGTAGAAGATACAATCTTAGAATATTCTTAAATAAACATAATCCAGACTTAGTTTTAATTAACGAGACGAAACTGAACTCGAAACATAAACTAAATTTTGAAAACTATGATCTTCTTCGGAATGATAGGAAAAATTCTAAAATGGGAGGGGGGACAGCTATTCTAATTAGGAGAGGTATAAAATATAGTTACTACAACAATAGGAAAATTCTTGCATTTAAACATTTAGAAACATCGGTTGTAAAAATACCAATATTTCCGAATAAAACTCTGTTCATCATAGCAGCCTATTACCCTTCGGGAAACAACTGTAGTTCTTTCAAATCAGATCTCTTGAAACTTTTTCAATCACTGAATCTTGAAAATACGGAAAATTATTACATTTTGGCTGGGGATCTAAATTGTAAAAACACTGTCTGGAATAATCCCATATCGAACACTAAAGGGAATTATCTGAAGGAGTGGATTGAGGACTATGAAATAAGATATAGGTGTAAACTATATGCAACATGTAATCCATCATACCCTCGATGTAATTCATATTTAGACTTGTGTATAGTTGATTCTAGACTTACCATTTATAAGGTTAATGATTCAATAAACTGTCTTGAGACTCTTGACTATGGCAGCGATCATGACGCAGTTAAAATTAAATTGTTAGGCGTCGAGAATGATCACCCACTTTCTTTCTTCAATGAATTCACAGAATCCAAATTCAATTACAGGAAAACAAATTGGAAAAAATTTCGAAATATTTTAATGAATAATAATTTGATGAATTTAATCCCAGCTGATAGGAATTTGAATAATAATGAAATAGACTATCATTTGCTTGAACTGAATAATCATATTACAAGAGCCATAGATACGACAGTTACAAAATTTAAACCACAGGATTCGATTAAGAGATACACCAATTCGATAATTAGAAAACTGCAAGGTGAGAAGAGTAGGATTGTCACTTTGATAAAACGATACAATAGATTAGAAACTTTCCTAACACAATCCGAATTTAACATACTTAAAACGAAACTGAAGCTAATTAGAAAACTTATAAATGATAATTTTACAATTTCAGTGAATAAAAATATTCAAGACAGACTCTCAAAAATGCGTCCAAATGACTCTGTTAATATGTTTGGTGAAGTTAGGAAACAATTTAGGACTTTACAAACTTATGAATTGGGTATTATGAAAATACCTTTTAATGATGAAAGACTGATAAGGAACACAGGTATTGACCCTATGGATTTGGAGAAGGAAGATGGTAATGCTAATTACTTAATTCAGGAAGATGTGCAAAAATTAGACATATTTGGTTCTTTTCTGGAATCGATTCACTCTTTTAAGGAGATTGATCCCGATAATCATGTACATCTAGAAGTAAATCATTGTTTCACTGAATTTTTGGAAGAGAAAAATCATTATGAATACAATGACAAGACCATGACGACGTTTTCAACGTCGAAAAAGGCGGATGACTTAAAGGAATCGCAACTAAATAATTTTTTTATTTCTAAAGATAAAGTTTTGTCAATTTTTAGAAAATTAAGACCTAAACTATCCTCGGGGGTTGATAATATACCCAATGTGGTATTGCGTAATTTACCTGATAATCTAATATCCAACTATGGAATTCTTTTTAATAACATGTTAAACAATGCTTACTTTCCTCGTGCTTGGAAACAAGCCAAAGTGATTATTTTACCAAAGAAGGATAAAGATACAACCAACCCAAAAAATCTTCGAGCAATTAGCTTGCTCCCAAACATAAGTAAGGTATTTGAAGTTTGTATCAATATTAACATCATGAAAATATGCGATAACAAAAATTTAATTAGCGATAGGCAATTCGGCTTTAAATACAAGCATTCAACGATACATGCAATTCATTTGCTTGTTTCAAATATACAGTGGAATCTTAATAAATCCTTATATACCGGTGCTTGCTTAGTGGACTTTGAAAAAGCCTTCGATAATGTTTGGATTCCGGGTTTAATATGTAAATTATTAAAATTTAAATTCCCTCCACACCTTATAATTTTAATACATAATATGCTAAATAATAGAACATTCTCAGTTTATGGTAAAGAGTCAACTGGAACAAGGAAATTTACAATTGTCAATGGATTACAACAGGGTACTGTTAATTCCCCGATATTATTTAATTTATACTTATTAGATTTAATAGAGAAAATGGAAAATATTATTGCCTTCGCAGACGATATTACCATTTATCACGCTGACAATACTGTTGACAAAATAAATGATGGTTTGCAAAATAAAGTTTTCTTAATTGAAAACTATTCCAGAAATTGGCATATGAAAATTAATTTAAACAAATGCGAGTGTATTCTCTTTAGGCCACCAGTTGGGAAATGTAATAGCAATATAAGAAAATACTGGAAGTCGTTTGGTATTAAATCATATGATAATATATGTATTCCTGTTAAACAAACTGTAAAACTACTAGGCATATATCTTGATAAATTTCTGTATTTTAATAGCCACATAAAACATCAACTAACAAAAGCAAGAAAAGCATTTGTTATATATAAAAAACTATTTTTTTCTAAATATATACAATCAAGGGTTAAAACTATTATGTATCAATCACTAATAAGACCAATTCTATCATACGGTTGCCAAATATGGTTTAACATATGCCCTTCATATATGGAGAAGATACGAATATTCGAAAGGAAATGTCTCAGGTGTTGTACTTCACTATACAGGTCAGAAAATAGTGACTACAAAAAATATATATCAAACAAAATTCTCTATGAAAATGCCGAAATATCTAGATTTGATAATTTCATTATACATATTATAAGAGATCATATTATAAAAAGTGTTAATACCACTGAAAATAATCTAATTATGGCTCCCTATTATGTTTCTGAAGAATACATTGCAAGAACATTACAAAATGGTTTCATTCCTCCTGAGGCTTTTCTTTTCCTTGATAGAAATGGTTTTATTCAAAATGAAGATGGTATTCCCGTATTTTATCATATATATAGACGATCCAATATAAAATCAATAATTTGTAATGAACTTACAATAGAAAATTGTCGTTTTGATACAAACATTTATATGAAAGATAAAAACATTAAACCTAATTTGAATATTAAGAAATATTGGTGGCTTACGCAATAATAATTCGTGCATTTTTAACCCTTGACCATATCTTTTTATCTCTTCTATACACATGTAAGATTTTTATAATTATTTTTGCTTACAAATAACCTATTATTAAGATGTTATCATATTTACATTTAATATTAAATAACAAAAAATTAACTTACAATTAAATGTATCTTGTACTTGAGCGCTCGTTAAAATGGGACTTTGTATATATAAATTAATCATTATACTTTTTGTTTATTTAGAGTTACTAATATATAAAGAATATTTAATAAATAAACGTTAAAAAAAAAAAAAAAAAATATGTATATAAGAGCAATATTTTTGCTAAATGTATGGATATCAATATTTTGTGATGAGTTATGTGCGTTTAAGTGATTTTCAGGATGGAACCTTGTATGGGAGCTATGACCAAAGTTGGACCGATCATGAAAAAATGCTCAAATAACATTTCTGTGTACAAAAGTAGTATTTATGCCAAATGTTTTATGGGTATCACTATTTGATAATGAGTTATGTGCCTTTAAGTGTTTTTCTGAAAGGGACCTTGTATGGGAGCTATGATCAATTATGGACCGATAGGAAAACAAATTCACAGTAATATTTGTCTGTATATGAGCAATGCTTGTGCTAAACTTCATATAAATATCTTAATTTAGTAATTAGTTATGTGCGTTTAAGTGATTTTCGGAAGGGGACCTTGTATGGGAGCTATAACCAATTATGGACCGATCGGAAAAAAAAATTCACAGTAATATTTTCGTGCATATGTGGATATCTTAATTTTGTAATGAGTTATGTGCGTTTAAGTGATTTTCGGGAGGGGACCTTGTATGGGAGCTATGACCAATTATGGACCGCTCGGAGAAAAATTTCACAGTAATATTTTCGTGCATATGTGTTGCAATTCTTTGAGTTTCAAAAGAAAAACTATTGGCATAACAATGATTTCTAAGGTGAGAGTATGATCGTACTTGGAATGCTTGAATGGGCTTAACTCGCCGGAACGGGGAGGGTTCTTGATCATTCCAAACACCTCTATGCAACACAACAGAAACTAAAACAATTCATTCCAAGATTTGCCTCGCTCTATGTGTTAATTAAGGACATGCTGTAGTTGACACCTATGTATACTATGGATAGTTTTGTGATCGGTGTTAGTATCACCTTGAACACTATTGTTTTCAAAACCCACCCATCTGTCGCTCAGATACATCAGTGTTCAAGAAAAGTTATAGCTTTGTATGTTCCCGTATAGAAATTTACATATCTAACCTACCATTCGGTTTAACAATACTGTCGTGAACATTTCCCAATAATTATCTTACTCAAACTTATTCAAACTATTTCACAATTCTTATTTATTCTCACAAATGGTAAATAAAATTATCACTAAAGGTATGAATATTCGAAATTTCATAGAATTTCAATTTAATCAAATTATATGATATTTTAATTTTTTTTTTTTTGTTAAATTATTAAATTCTTGAGATAAATCGATTGCATGTTTAATTCATATATTGTATATTACTGACTTACGGTTTTGTTTACAATAGTTTACCCATATTTGATTTTGGTTTTTGGAGATTACATCGACGATTTGAGCTCAAATACATCCACTTATTTACAATCTGCAATTCAGAATTTGATTAATATGTTTTCAAAACAAGAAAATAATATACAACAATTTAAACATGCTAAATTAAATCTATATTTTCTACATTCAAATATTAACAATTCGAATAAATGTTTAAATTTTATTCAAATATTTTAATTAAATTAGCATATTGTACAAGTACAAGTATTGTACAAGTATTTTACTGCATTTATGGAGTTTACATGTAAATAATGTATGTAATTGTTGCTTATTTCATTTTCTATGTAAAATACTTGTAAAAATAACAAAGATATAAAAATTAAGAGAAACTAAGCTTTTGTTTGTTCTGTAACAGAGATAAACTTAGTTACTTACAATTGTTAATGTTATATTTAGCATACTATTAAATAATAAATATCATTTAGTGTTAATATAATAATTCTGTTAAGTTTAAAATGTATTTTGTTTAATGTTATGTTAGTGATGAGAGAGAGAGTGTACTTATTGATGAATTTCCAATATCATTATTGGTTGATGACGTCATTGCTTTAATATTTCACGTTGTTTCTCAACTACAGTGTGACACCTTAGCAAATGTACAAATGGACAAATTTATATATCAGCGAACAATTTTATTGAAGTAATTGAATGGTGATAACTGTTGAATGTATTGGATAATTAATGTTGGTTTGTTTAACCAAATGATGTCGATAAACAATAAAACGAGGGCCTGACATATGCTTTAAATAGAATCTTCTGGTAAAGGCTGAAAACTAGAGCTAATGAGGTAATTAACCAATGGTGTTGAGGTTATGATTACGTAAGGTTGTAATGCACATTCGTCTTAATCATCATTAGTTTCGGACCATATTTTGATGCTGTTTTCTGACATTTTACACAGTTTTGCGTTTTTTTTAAGAAATGTTGTCCGAGTAATTGTGTATCAATTATTAAAAGTGTGTTAACTTTAAATAATTTTCTATATCTCGGCAAAAATTTAGGTAAAATAAAATTTGCAATAATGCTTACCAGATTTCTACTGGGTTTTCCACAAGGTAATATTGTAATTAATTAGAAATATAATTTAATCTTTATAAAATATTTATCTCACTTAATATGAGATGGATTCTTCAAAATTAAGGTTATATTTTAAACTTGTATATCAGATTTTTTTTTATATAACTAGGCAATCTTATCGGTGCGAGAGTCAGATGAAAAAAGAAAGATCAAAAATTACACGCTATTGAGATTGTACATATTTTCATTAGTAATAAGCTGTAATGCAGTAAATGAGACGTAATTGAATGAAACAATAATTAAACATAATTGAATAAACAACTGTGTAATGTTGTAAATCCTTACAGTCGAGGCAATAAAATTTGTCTACTTTTGTCATAACATTGATGTCAGTGATTGCTGACATTAAATGTATAATATATTTTTTTTTGCACTAATTCAATGCTCACTTATGTAATTTTTGCATAGTAAATTTCCAATTCCAACATAAATGTTTGGGAAAACTGGAAATTTTCTTTATGAATGAATATTTTCTTTGTCAACCGATTTTTTAATATTTTTTTTTCTTGGAAATTATGAAAACAACAGAAATTGTTGTTGATTTTCCTTATCATGGAATATTTTTTTACAAACGCCTAAATGTATCAGCCAATAAACAAAGCAATTTTTTTTTATATAATTAGAAAAATAGATTTTCATCAGTTAGAAATATTTTGGAGATTTCTTGTTCTAAAGTTTATTAAATAAAATATTATTATTGGAGAAATTATTTGTTTTTGTATATAAATAAAATATGCAGAAACTAAAAGAACTGTGTTTGACATATTATGAAATATTATATAAGGATTTAACTTTCCGTTAAATTTGAAATTATTATACCCTACACCAGCGGTTCCCACCGTTTTTTACTTCGCGGACCCCTTGAGGAATTTATTTAATTTCACGGACCCCCATACATATTTTGATATCTTATTGTTATAAATAATTGTTCATCCGAAAATTGTTTTAGTCCTGGTCCATAAACCCTATAAAATATTCCCGTTCATTGAGAATATTTAGTATTTCGGAAATGTTTTCAATTGCATGGTTTTAAATATAGAATGACTTCTAACACGATGTTTAATTTTATGATCGTGAGAGCTTTCATGTTCATTTCTCGTCAAGGTAGCGAAAAGGTTTCTTTATCAAGTATTGCCGACATGTGCTTAAAGAGTCATGTTTCCAAATTTTTTTGCGATTGCATAGGAGTGAGTTGAGTATGTAAGCTAAGTTTTCGGGAAAATATGTGAAAGTTAGACTTCTTCGATGTTGTTGCGGAATGCGTTACCCACATAAAATATGACCTGAACTCTTTGCGAATGTACTGTGAATTTGGATCTTAAATTTGAATTTTAAAATACCTACGAATTATTTCACTGCGTTGTTTTGACTATTTACGCAAAACGCAATGAATTTTCTGATGTTGATTTAATAATATTGGACAACAAAATGAAGTTAAAATCTGTGTATCACGTCGGAATGGAATATTTATATTTAAAATTAACTAGATTAACACTTTTGCTTACAATTTAAAAAAAATATTATGAAAAGGTCACATTTCTTCATATTCCGGGATACCAGTATCTGTATTTAATTCTAAGGCAAATCATTATCCGTCTGATATAAAAACCAGAGACAGTAATTGTTATTATTTTTATTTAAAAAAATTAAAATTACAAATTTTATTTGGTTTGTATTTCATTTCTCAGAAAATACAAATTGCTTTTGATTTGAATTTCTTATATTTTCCGTAAAAATTACTGAGAACTTTTTCAAATAAAAATCAATAATAAAAAACACAAATAATTTTTAAACCATAAGGCACAAATAAAAATCAGGCAATGATTTTTATTTTTTGAAATTAATTATAAAACTCATTATGCGATATTTACCTTTAAAAACACATTAAAAATGATCGGGTTTAAACAGAGATTAATAGAAAATTGGTAAAATTTCTTTACCGCTGATATCATCAACCAAATTTGCAGAAATTAGATTCGAAAATTGGAAAATTAATATTTTTTAGGTGATTTTTATTCTTTGCTTTGAAAAATAAAAATCATTGATTGATTTCTATTTTTTGTTTGAATAAATAAAAATTACTGAATGAGTATTATTAAAAACAACATAAATAATTTTTTATTGAAACAAATAGAATAAAAATCAAAAATAATTTTTATTTTCAATTTTTATTATAAAAATCAAGAAAAAAAGTTTATTGAAGAAATCGATTAAAAAAGGTCTGGGAAATATTTTGGTACATTCAAAACATTTCTAGGACGATTCTTTCATACTGATTTTTTTAAGCAAAAATTTCATAGATAATAATTATTTTCTGTCTCTGATAAAAACATTTATTTCGATACATATACATTTATAAAAAAAATTACAAATCACGTACTACTTTACTTTATAAAAGTAAAACAATAAATTTGTAGGGCCTAGCTTCATCCTGATAAACGACCGAAACAATAAAATTCAAAAAGTCACCAACAAATCTGGGATTATTGAATAAAAATTGTGTATTTTAGTATTTACGAAAAAATTGGAGATATTTTTAATATTTTCTAACATATAGAGAATATTTTTTATTCATGATTTTTTTCGTTCGTCTTCGCGGACCCCCTAGGATTTTGCTACGGACCACTAGGGGTCCGCGGACCCCCTTTTGGGAACCGTTGCCCTACACCACTTTAGTGGGGAGGGTATATTGGATTTGTGCTGATGTTTGTAACGCACAATAATATTGGTCCTATACCCACCTTAAAGTATACCAATCGGCTTAGAATCATTTTCTGAGTCGATTTAGCTATGTCCGTCCGTCTGTCCGTCCATGTAAACCTTGTAATCAAACTACAGGTCGCAATTTTGAAGATAATTCAATGAAATTTGGCACATGATCTTCTATTGGCCCATTATTTCACCTAGCCCCCATACAACTGATCCCCCGAATAGGGCTTGTAAACCTTGTAATCAAACTACAGGTCTCAATTTTGAAGATAATTCAATGAAATTTGGCACATGATCTTTTATTGTCCCAGAGACGAAGTCTATTGAAAATGGTTAACATCGGTCCATTTTCTCATCTAGCCCATATACAACTGAACCCCCGAATAGGGCTTGTAAACCTTGTAATCAAACTACAGGTCGCAATTTTGAAGATAATCCAATGAAATTTGGCACATGATCTTCTATGGTATCGGAGACGAAGCTTATTGAAAATGGTTAACATCGGTCCATTATTTCACCTAGACCCCATACAACTGAAAACGACGAATAGGGATTTTAAGTTTATAATTATGTTTAATATACTCGTATCTCGACAAAAAGCTGCAAAACGAAGTTCTATACTAGCCTTGATGACTCGCATGAATTTTATAATTATAGGGTCTCATTTGACCATAGCCCCTATACAAATCCCCCTTCAAAATTTGACTTAAATGTCAACAATTTTATTCAACAATAAATGGCTTAGGTATATGTATCTGACACAAGTCAACTTAAATGCTTTATTATGAAAACTAAATCACATTTTATTTTTGTAACAGGTGTAGGGTATTATATGGTCGGCCTCGCCCGACTATAATTTCTTACTTGTTTGAGTTTTGTTTTTGTAATACTTTCCTTTGAGAAAATCTGCAACAAACCTTCTTTGTAGACAAGGTTACTTAGTCGAAAATAAGGAAAACAGATTTTCTTTAACCTTTGGTGGGACTCGACCACACCCTGAGACAATAATAGCCGGGAAATAAAATAATATCAAAACGGTTTAAGATCTTTAGCGTGGTATAATCCTATATATTTTCCATTGAGAGTTTCCAACTCATAACATGATGAACCAACTTTTCTTCTAATTCTACATTTTATATAACGTGGTAACAATTTAGCGTTTATTCCTTTCTTAAAATCGGATTGCTGAAAGTTTTTTCTAAAAATTTCTTGTCCAACTCTATACTGAACGTCCTTACACCGTGTATTATAAGTTTTCGTGGCTCTTTCGTGAGCAAGTGCTAAGTTTTCCCTCACTTTGGCATGAATGTTGGACATTTTTGTGTCATGAGGCACAACATTAAACTGACCTTCTGTCAAACAATCTAATTTTTCTAATATTGGATAAGTTGATCCATGGTGCACCATATTATATCCAAAAAGATTGAAATAAGGAGAGCTTTTCAAAACCTGGTGATAATCACTTCTCAGTATGCTAGCAATTTTGGACACATGGATATCCCATTTGTCTTGTTTTTCTTTTAATAAAATTCTCAATTTAACTAGAAATTCTCGGTTTGTCCTTTCTGAGGCGTTTGCCTGTGGAGAGTATAATGCTGTTTTGACATGTATGACTCCATAACTATTCAAAAATTCTAACATTTGCGAGGACACAAATTGCTTACCGTTGTCTGAGTGTATGTATTGTGGTGTACCGAATTGGTGAAATATGTTTTCCTCTAGATATTGTATAATGGCTGTGCTATTTGCCTTTTTTAGAAAGATGTACTTTGTAAAGTGGTCAATTGCTATGAATACCATTGAATTGCCTAATTTCGAACGAGGATATGGTCCTAACAGATCCATATATATTCTCTGAAATGGGCGTTCAGTAATCATTGCCTTTCCCATTGGAGGGCGAAGAATTTGATTGGTGGGTTTAACAGCCTTACATATTTCGCAACTTTTGATAAAATCTTTGACATTTTGTGACATTTTCGGCCAAAAATATTTCTCTCTAATTCGACCAAGAGTTTTTGAAAACCCACCATGACATGAAACTAGAGTATGATTATTAGAAATAATTTGTTCTCTCAGACCATTAGGTACCCAAAGTCTCCATAAGGAATCTTCTTCCTGGTATTCTCCTTTTCTAAATTTGACTCTTTGGTACACATAACCGTCGGACACAATTGTATCTGGGAACTTATCCTTGTCCTTAGATATTTCAGATTTTAGATTGAGATATTCCTCACATTGAAAATATTCTGAACCTAGGTCAATCTCTACAGCAATAGGGGGAACTGGGACCGAAATTTCATCAACATCAAGCCTTGACAGTGCATCTGGCACAATATTGGCAGACCCTTTTCTATATTCTATGTCAAAGTCAAACGCTTGAAGTTTTAAACTCCATCGTCCTAAACGTCCTGTAACGTCTTTCTGAGTCATTAGCCAACGTAAACTGGAATGGTCTGTAATGATTTTAAATGGTAAACCTTCGACAAACGGACGGAACTTTTTCAGACAAACTATTGCAGCCAGACATTCAAGCTCAGTTACAGTATAGTTTTTCTGATTTTTATTCAATTTTTGGGAAACATAAGCTATCGGATGTTCCTTTCCTTCCTCATCAGTCTGTGTTAAAACACCTCCTACACCTACTCTAGAAGCATCGCACTGAATAGTAAAAGGTCTCTTGAAGTTAGGTTGGACCAACACAGGGGCTGTAGTTAAAGCTTCTTTGAGCTTTTGAAATGATGTTTCTGCTTCTGGAGTTAGTTTAAATATCTTTGATTTCTTAAGGCAGTCTGTCAAAGGAGCTGCTAAATTGGCAAAATTTGGGATAAATTGGCGATACCAGCCGGTCATTCCTATGTATCGTCTGATTTGCCTAGGACTCTTCGGTAAAGGAAAATTTTCAATAGCTTTTACTTTTGACATATCTGTCTTAAGGCAACCTTGTCCGACAATATATTTCCTTTTGACAAAATCGGCTTTTCTCAACATTAATCGTGAGATTTTCCGCTCTCAAACACGCTGCTACTTCCCTTAATATGTCCACATGGGTCTTAAAGTCCGATGTACATATCAATAGGTCGTCCAAGTAAATGAATACGTTTTCACGGAGTCGGCTAGGTATTACCTTGTCCATTAAACGACTCATTCGCTGTGCAGCGTTGCAGAGCCCGAAAGGCATGACTGTAAAGTGGTACAGTGGCCGACCAGGAACTGCAAATGCCATCTTTTCTTTTGAGGACTCATCTAAAGGTATTTGCCAAAAGGCATCCTTAAGATCAAATCCTGTGATAAAATGAGTATCCTGTAGTCTGCTAAGAAGTCCGTTTATATGGGGCAAGGGGTAGGCGTCTTTTTTTGTCAACGTATTCAATTTTCGTGAGTCCAAACATAGTCTAATTTTCCCTGGCTTACGAACTAAAACTACTGGGCTGCAGTATGGACTGTCACTCTCCTCTATTACTCCTAACCGAAGCATTCTATCCAGCTCACTATATGCCTCTTGCTGTCTTGGCGGAGATAGGGGATAATGCTTCATTTTAAATGGTAACGAGTCCCCAGTATCAATGGTGTGAGTTACTACTGTAGTTCGACCAAGTCCTAGTTTGCTAAAAGATGGAAATTTTCCAATTACATTTCTCAGTTCGCCTAATTGAGTATCAGAAAGACTGTGCATGTTGCTGTTTGTATCTGTGGGAAATGTCTCACTATGACTATCATGGGTTAATTCTGAAATAAACAAATGTGGAGCAATTTCAAACTCTTTCCAAAAATTAATTCCGAGGTAAACAGGTTGTCTCAGTTTAGGGGATAGATAAAAGAGAATATTCTTCCTAATATTTTTATATGTTACTATTATATCAGCGAAACCCACAACTTCCTGACAGCCACCATCTGCTGTTTTCAAAGAACTTTTAATTGGTGTATATTTTATTTGAAGTTTATTAAGAGTATCTAAACAATCCCTGCCTAAAACGCTTATAGATGCTCCAGAATCTAATAGTCCAAACAATTCTATATTTCCTAAGTAAATTCGAGCATACGGTCTGTTATCGTTTAATTCATCAACAATTGTTGATTCGATCATTTTACAAAAACTTTTTCTTTTATGAAACCTCTCCCAACATTTTGTTATTCTTTTAGATACATTACTTTTGTTAAAAATTGTCAACCTTTTATTATCATTTTCTAAAAATTTCCTATGTAACGTTGAATTATCGATATTTCTAATGTCAAATTCATTTCTATTAAAAATTGTAGTTTCTAATTTAGCATGCAAATTGTCAGTTTTGGTTTTATTTGATATAGATTGTTCTTCATTAATTCCTGTTTCTAATGAGGGGTTTACCTTAGAGAACGAGTCACCACCACTTACTCGCTCCTGTCTCGGTTTTTCGAGTGTTTACTACATTGTGGTGTTGAAACGTTTTTCTCGCCACACTTAAAACAAAAAAGGTTCCTTTTTTCAGAAGGGCAATCATAAAAGGAGTGATCAATTTGGTCACAATTCCAGCATTTGAATTTACTTGTGTCTATTTCTTTTCTATTTCTGTTTTTAAATTGACCATATTGTAAGTCCGCTACCTCACTCGTTTCATAATCTATTTCTTCCTTATCTTCCCTATTATCAATATCCGACACGAATCTTCTCTGACTTCTTATCTGCTGTTGTTTAGCCAAGAATTGTTCAGCTTTTCTAGCTGCGTCCCTTAAGTGTTCCAAGCTGAATAGATCGTATGAGAATAATAAGGATGCTAATGATTCTTTCACATTATTTTTAATGAGATCGATCATTTTGTTATCACTCATAGGTTGTGATAGCCTTGAATTCATATTTAACATTTCTGTAAAGTAGTCATCGAATGTTTCTTTGGATATCTGTCTCCTCTCAATCATCCTTACAATTCTGTCACAATCGTTTTCTACTTTAACAAATTGTCTAATGAGAGCTAATTTTAATTGACTATACGTTGCATTCCTATTCAGTTTTAAAAACGACCAAAACCAGGTTTCAGCTTTTCCCTTTAAAAAGGTATGAAAACCTGTTACCACTTGTTCTTCTGTGACGTTATATTGCTCCCTAAGGGTATCGACTTTGAAAAGAAAATCATTGATATTCTGGGATCCATCGTAAGATATATTCCACTTATCAATACGAATGGATATATTAGAAGAAGAACTTCTACCAGAATCAGAATTTAAAGAACGATTTTGAAAAGAATCATTAGCAGGTCTTTGATTGTTATTTGGGGTTTGGTGAGCATTGTTGGAAGTATTATGTGGTTGATTGCCACTTCTCAAATTCTCAACTAAGGTCTGTCGTAAACTGGATAATTCGTTCATGAAAACATTGTGGTTCAAGGTCAAGACACGTTCTAAACGTAAAGTCAAATCTTCTAACCTAATTCCCTCAACAGGAAGTGAGACATTTGCGTCTCCTGGTTGAGTGCCAAAAGGTAAATTATGATTATCCTCTGCCATATTGACAACGGGTATTCTCAAATTCTTATTTTGTGCTACAGTACGTGATCTAGTGACAATTGGGCTTTTTCCTAAACGAAGTCTAGGCGTAAAAGGATTTTCTGAATCGTCTTCAAAGGTGTAATTAATCTGAGAATCACTATTTGCTGGATCGTCTAATTCTGTTTCTTTTCTAATTTTTCCTTTTCTTTTTGACATTTTCTATCAAAAAAAACTACTCTAGTTGATATAGTTGACTATAATATTTTTAAAATACAATTTATCTTACAAATTAGGAAATGTTGACTTGAGTATTAAAACACGAATAGTAAGTAAATATAAATATTCCTAGTCCATAGTATAAAAATAATTATTGAATACGTTTGAAATTAGTTCTGTATTGCAAATCAGATTTGATAATCTATATCAATAAAATCTTATGACTCATACATACTAACAACAACCCAATATACCAAATCAAAGTCGCAAATTTAACTCGTATTTAAAACACTTAGCTAAATGACTTACTTTGATAATGATATATAGTATTCTTTTCATCCTTATTAACAATAACTTTATCAATGCAAATTTGGCTACTTTAATAATAGTAGACTCGTATTTTCGTATAAAGTTTAAAAGGGAAATAATATTAAATTGCAATCTTAACTGAAATAATCTAAAATAAAATCAGTTAAGGACTAATTTACTGAAATAAAACTTGCGATAATGACAATTTGCCAATCGCGTTGGGCGCCATTCTATTTTGTTGCAATTCTTTGAGTTTCAAAAGAAAAACTATTGGCATAACAATGATTTCTAAGGTGAGAGTATGATCGTACTTGGAATGCTTGAATGGGCTTAACTCGCCGGAACGGGGAGGGTTCTTGATCATTCCAAACACCACTATGCAACACAACAGAAACTAAAACAATTCATTCCAAGATTTGCCTCGCTCTATGTGTTAATTAAGGACATGCTGTAGTTGATACCTATGTATACTATGGATAGTTTTGTGATCGGTGTTAGTATCACCTTGAACACTATTGTTTTCAAAACCCACCCATCTGTCGCTCAGATACATCAGTGTTCAAGAAAAGTTATAGCTTTGTATCTTCCCGTATAGAAATTTACATATCTAACCTACCATTCGGTTTAACAATACTGTCGTGAACATTTCCCAATAATTATCTTACTCAAACTTATTCAAACTATTTCACAATTCTTATTTATTCTCACAAATGGTAAATAAAATTATCACTAAAGGTATGAATATTCGATATTTCATAGAAATTCAATATTAATCAAATATTTAAATTAAAAAAAAAAATAATTTTGTTTAAAAAATTAAATGATATTTTAATTTTTTTTTGTTCTTACTCAAACTTATACAAACTATTTCACAATTCTTATTTATTCTCACAAATGGTAAATAAAATTATCACTAAAGGTATGAATATTCGATATTTCATAGAAATTCAATATTAATCAAATATTTAAATTTAAAAAAAAATAATTTTGTTTAAAAAATTAAATGATATTTTAATTTTTTGTTAAATTATTAAATTTTTGAGATAAATCGATTGCATGTTTAATTCATATATTGTATATTACTGACTTACGGTTTTGTTTACAATAGTTTACCCATATTTGATTTTGGTTTTTGGAGATTACATCGACGATTTGAGCTCAAATACATCCACTTATTTACAATCTGCAATTCAGAATTTGATTAATATGTTTTCAAAACAAGAAAATAATATACAGTAATTTAAACATGCTAAATTAAATCTATATTTTCTACATTCAAATATTAACAATTCGAATAAATGTTTAATATTCAAATATTTTAATTAAATTAGCATATTGTACAAGTATTTTACTGCATTTATGGAGTTTACATGTAAATAATGTATGTAATTGTTGCTTATTTCATTTTCTATGTAAAATACTTGTAAAAATAACAAAGATATAAAAATTAAGAGAAACTAAGCTTTTGTTTGTTCTGTAACAGAGATAAACTTAGTTACTTACAATTGTTAATGTTATATTTAGCATACTATTAAATAATAAATATCATTTAGTGTTAATATAATAATTCTGTTAAGTTTAAAATGTATTTTGTTTAATGTTATGTTAGTGATGAGAGAGAGAGTGTACTTATTGATGAATTTCCAATATCATTATTGGTTGATGACGTCATTGCTTTAATATTTCACGTTGTTTCCCAACTACAGTGTGACACCTTATCAAATGTACAAATGGACAAATTTATATATCAGCGAACAATTTTATTGAAGTAATTGAATGGTGATAACTGTTGAATGTATTGGATAATTAATGTTGGTTTGTTTAACCAAATGATGTCGATAAACAATAAAACGAGGGCCTGACATATGCTTTAAATAGAATCTTCTGGTAAAGGCTGAAAACTAGAGCTAATGAGGTAATTAACCAATGGTGTTGAGGTTATGATTACGTAAGGTTGCACAGTGGGGCAGAATGGAAATTTTTTGGAAATAAATCTGGCATTTCTAAACGGCTGATCCGATCGGGATAAAATTTGGCGTGAGCGTAGCCAAGGAGTATTCGAGTTTAAATTTTGAAGATGAACCCTGCAGAGGCCCCAGGGACGGCGCTGTGGCGGCTCAAAGTAGGGACCTACGACATGTAAAATTTTTAAACTCGTGCCATTTTTTTGTTTTTCACCCAAATACAAAGATTTTTATATTTTGTGAAAGCGCTCGACGAGATCTTGAAAAAACATGCTTGGACATACTACTTATCTCTTATAATATCCGAGTTATAGGCATTTAAAAATTTAGTGATACAAAATTTACCATACCTTGGTCCGCCTTTTTTTGAATATCGGGCGTAATTTTGGACCAAATGGACTCAATTTTTTCTCGTTAGTTAGACAACAAAATTTCCAATAATATACAAAAAATTTCAGATCAATATCATTTACAGATCCAAAAATGAACGTTTTTTAATTTAAAAATTCAAAAAATTTTAGATTTTTGCCGTTTTTTGCCAAAAATGTGTCTTAACTCTTTTATTAATAAAATAAAATTTTCTTTAAGAACATATAACAATTTTATAGTTTCCGAATATGACCTATTTTTTATCAAAACTTCAACTTTGGGCGACATGTTCTAAAATCCCAAAGCTGGGATCAGAAAACTGAAAGCAGTTTTGGAAACCTCAATATGTTTTCTATTTACTCCAAAAGTATTTTCCCAGCCCTGAAAGAAATGTGGACCCTATGGGCAAAAAAGTAAAAATCCCATTTTTGGGATTTTCATTCCTATTTTTGGGAATTGCGGGATGTCCTTTGACCTTTTCAATTTTTTTTTTTTGCATTTTCTTATTTGAAATGACAAATTTAACAAGCGTTGAAAATTTCATTGAGTTTTGTTCATAAATAAAGATTTTGTCATATATTATATATTTGTTTAATTTCTAAAACTATGATTTATATCAAAATTTTAATAGGGTCGCATATAGCTACAACAATTTAGTCCATATTTATCCCTTAATATCATTTTTTAGTTAGATATGGAAATTCTCGACCCTTTACAAAAAATTTCAAGCCAATATCTCAATTACATTCAAAAATATGTTCATTTAAACCTGTGTCCTTTAATTTCATCTTTTTCATATTTTAGTATTAAGTATGACAGAACATACATTTGGTGTTGAATAAAATATTTGGACAATTTTTAAAAATTATTTAGTTAATTATTTTATTATAATATTGTATATAAAATAAAAAAAATTATAATTTTATTATGAGCCACGCACAACAACACCTAAATCACCCCACACAAATTACCTTTCCCGCCCACCGAAATATAAAACACAATTTAATACAATATCATCAGTTAGTATAATAGCTTTTTTTATTTGAACTGTTTATCTTAAACATAATACAATTAATTCTTACAACCTACTTATATAGTTAATTCCTAACACTACTTATTTTCTATAAAATAATCTGTCATATCGGTATACATATCCAGAAGGTAATATAAGTCCTTTAAATCTTCCTTGTTTTGAGATGATAGAGTTTCATAACAAATCCATCTTTTTCGCATAGTTGAAAGAACAGGATCAGAAGATAGAAGTAAACTATTAAAAATATCTTCATTCTGTGATTGCCTGGAGCATTTTCTTGAGCTGAATAGTTGAACATGCTTAAAATCTCGATTCCTCGCTTCCTAGGCTTCTTCTGTTAACTCTCCAAGTGGAAGAATATTCGATTCAATTATTATTTGACCATGACACAATACTTTGTGTACTGTTGGTGTTAGTTCCCTCCATGGATACAGAGATACAAGTAATTTAGAAATTTCAGACGTGTATTCCCCAAATCGATTTTCATTAATTTTATGTTTACTATTCAGTGCCATTAAAATAGTTTTAACTCTTCGAAGCAACTCCTTGTCGATTCCAGTTATTTTTGAAGTAATTTCAAAATCACGAAAAAACCTTCTCGACGTAGTACCGTCATTTGTACTACCGCAACTTGAAAGTGGTTTGTCGATGTTTAATCCCATCTGAACTTTAAATTCTTCTTGGATTCTGCTTTTTTCCGCAGCTCTCAGTTCTTTCAATTCTTCATTATTTTTTGTTGATTTAGTAGGATAGTTTGTTTTTTTTTTCCTGGATCGCCTTGTATGATGGTAATATATTGTGTCCTATTTCATGCAGAGCTTTCCTTAATATTTGGTACTTATTTCGACTGAGACCCAGTTCCAACATAAGCGCTATTGCTTCCTCTTCAGTAAAATTTGATTATGATGTTGGAGTTGGTATACTTTCCACAATTCGCTTAAGTCGTTTTGGTGATGCATTAGGAAGAATAGTTGCAATATGTACGACATCCATATGTTGGTTTTCCTTTTTCAGCATTTCGTTAAATGTATCAGCAATTTCCTCATTTGAGATTGAAAAAAGTTTTTGTGTGACCCTCTTTTTTTTTACCTTGAACATAAGTCTTCGTATGACTTGCAAGGCGCTCCTATTGATGTGTTGTAAGTTGAGATTTCCCTAGTAGTTTCCATCCAACTACAAAATTTTAATCGAAATTTCTTTTGATTTCCATCCACAGACTTACTTTTTACATCAAAAAGTTTTAAAAAGTTTTCAATTTTTGATATGCCTGTTTTGTCTACTTTTCTACTATATGTAGTTTTTATATAATTTGAAATGTCTTCAATTCTTTCTGGCCCTTTTGAAGATATACTCCATAATACGGAACACAACTCTTCGTACTTTAATGTAATCTTCATTGTAGATTTATTAAATATGGTACTTAAAATCTAAGAAGTTTACTTATATACCAATTCTTGTCATTTCCGATACAGGTATTTCAAAGTAAAAAATTACAAATTGTCTACCTATTAACATTTAGGACTATATTACAGTCATTGATATTTCTTATTAGTGAATGAATCGAAATTATCATTACCTGTATATTTTTACCTACATGATCATAAACGAAACAGAACGAAACGATCTGTCGAAAAAATTTAGGTGAAAAATAGTTATAAATTTTTGAAAATTTAAGCATAATAGGACCTTTCAATTATAAGGATAAGCAAACAAATAGAAAATAGGTAAATATAAGATTTAAATATGTGCTGTCATACTTAATACTAAAATATGAAAAAGATGAAATTAAAGGACACAGGTTTAAATGAACATATTTTTGAATGTAATTGAGATATTGGCTTGAAATTTTTTGTAAAGGGTCGAGAATTTCCATATCTAACTAAAAAATGATATTAAGGGATAAATATGGACTAAATTGTTGTAGCTATCTGCGATCCTATTAAAATTTTGATATAAATCATAGTTTTAGAAATTAAACAAATATGTAATATATGACAAAATCTTTATTTATGAACAAAACTCAATGAAATTTTCAACGCTTGTTAAATTTGTCATTTCAAATAAGAATATGCAAAAAAAAATTTGAAAAGGTCAAAGGGCATCCCGCAATTCCCAAAAATAGGAATAAAAATCCCAAAAATGGGATTTTTTACTTTTTTGCCCATAGGGTCCACATTTCTTTCAGGGCTGGGAAAATACTTTTGGAGTAAATAGAAAACATATTGAGGTTTCCAAAACTGCTTTCAGTTTTCTGATCCCAGCTTTGGGATTTTAGAACATGTCGCCCAAAGTTGAAGTTTTGATAAAAAATAGGTCATATTCGGAAGGACGCAGTGGCAACATTTTCAAAAAATAGGACAAGTTTTTTACGCCAAAGCGTTCTGCGTAAAGATACCTTTTAGAAAACTGTAAAATTGTTATATGTTCTTAATAAAAATTTTATTTTATTAATAAAAGAGTTAAGACACATTTTTGGCAAAAAAACGCCAAAAATCTAAAATTTTTTGAATTTTTAAATTAAAAAATATATATTTTTGGATCTGTAACGATATTGATCTGAAATTTTTTGTATATTAATGGAAATTTTGTTGTCTAACTAACAAGAAAAAATTTAGTCCATTTGGTCCAAAATTACGCCCGGTATTCAAAAAAAGGCGGACCAAGGTATGGTAAATTTTGTATCACTAAATTTTTAAATGCCTATAACTCGGATATTATAAGAGATAAGTAGTATGTCCAAGCATGTTTTTTCAAGATCTCGTCGAGCGCTTTCACAAAATATAAAAATCTTTGTATTTGGGTGAAAAACAAAAAAATGGCACGAGTTTAAAAATTTTACATGTCGTAGGTACCCTACTTTGAGCCGCCACAGCGCCGTCCCTGGGGCATCTGCAGGGTTCATCTTCAAAACTTAAATTCGAATACTCCTTGGCTACGCTCACGCCAAATTTTATCCCGATCGGATCAGCCGTTTAGAAATGCCAGATTTATTTCCAAAAAATTTCCATTCTGCCCCACTGTGGTATGACAGAACATACATTTGGTGTTGAATAAAATATTTGGACAATTATTAAAAAATATTTAGTTAATTATTTTATTAAAGACTATAAAATTGTATATACAATAAAAAAATTATAATTTTATTATGAGCCACGCACAACAACACCTAAATCACCACCTTTCCCGCCCACCGAAACATAAAACACAATTTAATACAATATCATCAGTTAGTATAATAGCTATTTTTATTTGAACTGTTTATCTTAAACATAATACAATTAATTCTTACAACCTACTTATATAGTTAATTCCTAACACTACTTATTTTCTATAAAATAATCTGTCATATCGGTATACAAATCCAGAAGGTAATATAAGTCCTTTAAATCTTCCTTGTTTTGAGATGATAGAGTTTCATAACAAATCCATCTTTTTCGCATAGTTGAAAGAACAGGATCAGAAGATAGAAGTAAACTATTAAAAATATCTTCATTCTGTGATTGCCTGGAGCATTTTCTTGAGCTGAATAGTTGAACATGCTTAAAATCTCGATTCCTCGCTTCCTGGGCTTCTTCTGTTAACTCTCCAAGTGGAAGAATATTCGATTCAATTATTATTTGACCATGACACAATACTTTGTGTACTGTTGGTGTTAGTTCCCTCCATGGATACAGAGATACAAGTAATTTAGAAATTTCAGATGTAGATTCCCCAAATCGATTTCCATTAATTTTATGTTTACTATTCAGTGCCATTAAATTGTCGATTCCAGTTATTTTTGAAGTAATTTCAAAATTACGAAAAAACCTTCTCGCCGTATTACCGTCATTTGTACTACCGCAACTTGAAAGTGGTTTGTCGATGTTTAATCCCATCTGAACTTTAAATTCTTCTTGAATTCTGCTTTTTTCCGCAGCTCTCAGTTCTTTCAATTCTTAATTATTTTTTGTTGATTTAGTAAGATTCTCTGGCACACTTCTATATTTGAGGTCGTATGCTATGTGTAAAAAGTAATCCAAAAATCGTATTCTGGCATGAAGTGGTGAAATTCCGAAAGACAGGACTTCTTCATTAATACTTCTGCTTTTGTTTATATTTGAGAATTGCGACTTTTTCTCATTACATATTGAGCATCTCCAAAAGGAAGAAGTTTCTGTTATGGCATTGCTGACCTTTCCATCAATCATTGTTAAGCTTAGCTGATATGATACGTTAATAGATAATTCTTTATTTTTAGGCAAATGGGGTCCATTGCATTTATTTCATCTTTTAAATATTCCACTAAATCTTTTGTTGTTTTCTTTGACTCCTTTATATATTCAAATCCAATGGGTCTACAAAAATTTTTTGAACCCGGAGTTGTATTGATCCATATATCTTCAAATGAATTTCCGATGCTTGACGATGATGGATTAAGGGAATATGAACGAATTCGTAATGGCACTAATGATGACATAAATACACTTTTGTGGTCTGCTAATGTCCGACTTCCACAAGCTTGTTTGTATTTTGGAAGTGCTGATAAACCGTCACATCCCCACATACACATTAAGACAACATCACAGTTTTGAATTTTCCTGAGTTGGTCTTCTGAAAAGTCTGACACAATTCTTGATGCTGTGTTTTCGAGCAAAGATGATATATCAATACAAGCTTCCACATCATTAACAGCAATAGGTGATGGTAGGATAGTTTGTTTTTTTCCTGGATCGCCTTGTATGATGGTAATATATTGTGTCCTTTTTCATGCAGAGCTTTCCTTTCGACTGAGACCCAGTTCCAACATAAGCGCTATTGCTTCTCTTCAGTAAAATTTGATTGTGATGTTGGAGTTGGTATACTTTTCACAATTCGCTCGTCGTTTTGGTGATGCATTAGGAAGAATAGTTGCAATATGTACGACATCCATAGGTTGGTTTTCCTTTTTCAGCGTTTCGTTAAATGTATCAGCAATTTCCTCATTTGAGATTGAAAAAAGTTTTTGTGTGACCCTCTTTTTTTTTTGACCTTGAACATAAGTCTTCGTATGACTTGCAAGGTGCTCCGGTTGATGTGTTGTAAGTTGAGATTTCCGTAGTAGTTTCCATCCAACTACAAAATTTTAATCGAAATTTCTTTTGATTTCCATCCACAGACTTACTTTTTACATCAAAAAGTTTTCAATTTTTTATATGCCTGTTTTGTCTACTTTTCTACTATATGTAGTTTTTATATAATTTGAAATGTCTTCTGGCCCTTTTGAAGATACACTCCATAAAACGGAACACAACTCTTCGTACTTTAATGTAATCTTCATTGTAGATTTATTAAATATGGTACTTAAAATCTAAGAAGTTTACTTATATACCAATTCTTGTCATTTCCGATACAGGTATTTCAAAGTAAAAAATTACAAATTGTCTACCTATTAACATTTAGGACTATATTACTATAACCTGTAATTCAGTCATTGATATTTCTTATTAGGGAATGAATCGAAATTATCATTACCTGTATATTTTTACCTACATGATCATAAACGAAACAGAACGAAATGATCTGTCGAAAAAATTTAGGTAAAAAATAGTTATAAATTTCTGAAAATTTAAGCATAATAGGACCTTTCAATTATAAGGATAAGCAAACAAATAGAAAATAGGTAATTATAAGATTTAAATATGTTCTGTCATACTTAATACTAAAATATGAAAAAGATGAAATTAAAGGATGTAATTGAGATATTGGCTTGAAATTTTTTGTAAAGGGTCGAGAATTTCCATATCTAACTAAAAAATGACATTAAGGGATAAATATGGACTAAATTGTTGTAGCTATCTGCGACCCTATTAAAATTTTGATATAAATCATAGTTTTAGAAATTAAACAAATATGTAATATATGACAAAATCTTTATTTATGAACAAAACTCAATGAAATTTTCAACGCTTGTTAAATTTGTCATTTCAAATAAGAAAATGCAATAAAAAAATGAGAAGGTCAAAGGGCATCCCGCAATTCCCAAAAATAGGAATGAAAATCCCAAAAATGGGATTTTTACTTTTTTGCCCATAGGGTCCACATTTCTTTCAGGGCTGGGAAAATACTTTTGGAGTAAATAGAAAACATATTGAGGTTTCCAAAACTGCTTTCAGTTTTCTGATCCCAGCTTTGGGATTTTAGAACATGTCGCCCAAAGTTGAAGTTTTGATAAAAAAATAGGTCATATTCGGAAGGACGCAGTGGCAACATTTTCAAAAAATAGGACAGGTTTTTTACGCCAAAGCGTTCTGCGTAAAGATACCTTTTAGAAAACTATAAAATTGTTATATGTTCTTAAAGAAAATTTTATTTTATTAATAAAAGAGTTAAGACACATTTTTGGCAAAAAACGGCAAAAATGTAAAATTTTTTGAATTTTTAAATAAAAAAACGTATATTTTTGGATCTGTAAATGATATTGATCTGAAATTTTTTGTATATTATTGGAGTCCATTTGGTCCAAAATTACGCCCGATATTCAAAAAAGGCGGACCAAAGTATGGTAAATTTTGTATCACTAAATTTTTAAATGCCTATAACTCGGATATTATAAGAGATAAGTAGTATGTAGTAGCATGTTTTTTCAAGATCTCGTCGAGCGCTTTCACAAAATATAAAAATCTTTGTATTTGGGTGAAAAACAAAGAAATGGCACGAGTTTAAAAATTTTACATGTCGTAGGTACCCTACTTTGAGCCACCACAGCGCCGTCCCTGGGGCATCTGCAGGGTTCATCTTCAAAACTTAAACTCGAATACTCCTTGGCTACGCTCACGCCAAATTTTATCCCGATCGGATCAGCCGTTTAGAAATGCCAGATTTATTTCCAAAAAATTTCCATTCTGCCCCACTGTGGGGTGGTCGACCACGGAAAACCACTAAACGGGAAGACCAGGCTATAATTCGAATTTTAAACAAGTCAGAGTGCTATATTCGGCTGTGCCGAATCTTAAGTACCCTCCACCAGCTACTTATACATATATTAATACTTTTCTAATTGATCAAATATTTGTAGAAATAAGTTTTCTCATGTCTTGAATAGAAAATATAAAAAGATTTAAACAGCTTAAATCTATTACAATTCCATGCTTTATTGAACATTACAAACACCATATTCTTTATATTTTTATAGCGCTTAGCGATATTTAGTAATTTGCATGTATGCATGTGTGTAAAAAATTTAAGGATTTTCAAAATAAATATATATAATTTTGTTCTACACAAATTGATAATGCAACTAGTTAAATACGGTTAAAGCGCTTTTAGGGGCAGGACATAGTATGGGAGATATGACCAATTATAGACCGATCGTAAAGAATTTTTTGAGCAAAATTTCTGTTCATAAAAGCTATATTTCAGTCAAATTTTGTATCTATATCGTAATTTAGTAATAAGTAATGTGTGTTTAAGTGATTTTCTGAAGGGAACCTTGTATGGGACCGACCGCACCTATGTTATGAACCGATCGTGAAAAAATCTTGAAATATTATTTTTGTATACAAAATTAATAGCTTTATTTGGTAATGAGTAATGTGCGTTTAAGAGATTTTCGTAAAAGGACCTTGTATGGGAGCTATGACCAATTATGTATATAAAGACAAAATTTAAAAATTCTGTATCTTGTCGTGTCACCCCTGAACGGGTTAAGGTTGTATTCTATTGTAATAAGAAGAAGATCGAAAAACATAGAATTACAATAGAATGCATCTTTGAAAACAGCTGTTCAGGGGGATAATGACAGGGAAAATTAGAAAAAAAGATGGCGAAAAAGGCGGGAAACTCTTCGAGGGAGAAGGAGAGGAAGAGGGGTTGTCGTGGAGGTAGAGAGAGTGTTCACTTTTGAATGTGCATGAGTACTGAGTGGAGTGATTTTTTTATTTATTTTTTTTTTTTTTGAAAGAAAAAAAAAAGATATTATAGACATCTGCGGACGGAGTAGACAATAACTTGGACTAAACGGACGACTAACTTCCGCATCACGAGGTTGGTGCTAAAATTCTTTCCAGCGGTGAGTCCCAGGAGGTGAAAATGGAATCACACTGAGGTCATGAGAGGTAAGTGAGTTAATTAATAACCAACTGTAGGGTATAGAATAGGGGCAAACCAAATATGATCGGCCAAGGTTTGCCATGGAAGAGGGAGGGCAGGCCAAGCAGAAAAAACATCGCTGCAGCCAAAGAAGTAGGAAGTTGCGATAGCTTGAAATTTGCTTTAAATAGAACGGATGTAGAGAGCTCTAGTTCATATTTTTAAAATTTTTCTCAAATTCTTTTTGTACATTGATCTGGGAATGATTAGATGGTGAATTTCACGCCCATCTACCGGCTTACCCAGGCAGTAACATCAACGAGAGCGTTGCCATCTGGTCATTCCGCAGGGATATCCCGGAAAAGATCATGACAAAAATGGCGCCCAACAATGGGGGCCCGAAATACGGGTTTCCTTAGTGATAGACGTTTTTACTTCCAGTTTTTCATCGAATACGATCACCTTTTCCAGCGTAAGTCATACCGATAAGGATCGGTTAAGGTCATTCTGTATTTGCGACGCTTGGAAGAGTTGATCATATTGGATGGAAAACAGGAAGGCTTGCTATTGGTCTTTTCTCAAGGGCATTTGTAAGTCATATTACTTCGGAATTTATATCCTGGTAATATAAGCTACAATGTCCTAGAAAAAAGAGCAACAAGCAAGAAACACATTTTTTTTTATTTTAAAGTAAAATTTTGCAATAAAACAAAGTTAAAAGCAGGTATAACCCGAATTTGTCATTGATATGTCTAGTAAACTAGTTAATTCTAGCTGTTTACTTAGTCTATCATTGAAAAACACAGGATATACATAGCTTTAACCCCCGGCTTATACATTTATCTCTATATTGGTTCTCTGATAAAAAAAATGGATTAAAGAAAGCAATTTTAGGATGTCATCAATATTCTACTTCTTTGGCAAAATCTACCCCTACAGTTTGGAAAATTAACATTTTTGTCATGATCTTTTCCGGGATATCCCTGCGGAATGACCAGATGGCAACGCTCTCGTTGATGTTACTGCCTGGCTTAGCCGGTAGATGGGCGTGAAATTCACCATCTAATCATTCCCAGATCAATGTACAAAAAGAATTTGAGAAAAATTTTAAAAATATGAACTAGAGCTCTCTACATCCGTTCTATTTAAAGCAAATTTCAAGCTATCGCAACTTCCTACTTCTTTGGCTGCAGCGATGTTTTTTCTGCTTGGCCTGCCCTCCCTCTTCCATGGCAAACCTTGGCCGATCATATTTGGTTTGCCCCTATTCTATACCCTACAGTTGGTTATTAATTAACTCACTTACCTCTCATGACCTCAGTGTGATTCCATTTTCACCTCCTGGGACTCACCGCTGGAAAGAATTTTAGCACCAACCTCGTGATGCGGAAGTTAGTCGTCCGTTTAGTCCAAGTTATTGTCTACTCCGTCCGCAGATGTCTATAACTTCCCGTCATTTGGTTAGTTTCTAAAGTCCTTGTTGAGCTGGTCCAGGTGATGTTTCTTTGTCGTGCTTGTGTATTTTTAGGTGTTTAAATAAATGTGTTTTTGGATTTTATTTTGTTTTAAATGATGTGCATCGTATATATGTATGTATGTATGTTTTCTTCTTTTCACTCAATGTAAGTATATTAACTTATCTTTCGTAAATTGAGTATGAATTTTAAATCTCTTTCTTTTCTTTTTGTTTTAGTTAATGTATTGTAAATTGTGGATTATTATTATTTTTAAAGTAGCATCATAAAATAACACAGTAATTCATAAAAATAATAAATTCGAATATTTATGTGAGACACTGTATGTTTTTAAATCTTTTTCTTTTTATTTTGTTTTAGTTAATGTATTGTAAATTGTGGATATGTGCATTTTTGTCACTTCTGTATTCATGTATTTCAATGGGTGTATATTTTCTTGTAAATTGTATAAATGTTTATTTAAATATCTTTTTTTTCTTTCAAAAAAAAAAAAAAAAAAAAAAAAAAATAAAAAAATCACTCCACTCAGTACTCATGCACATTCAAAAGTGAACACTCTCTCTACCTCCACGACAACCCCTCTTCCTCTCCTTCTCCCTCGAAGAGTTTCCCGCCTTTTTCGCCATCTTTTTTTCTAATTTTCCCTGTCATTATCCCCCTGAACAGCTGTTTTCAAGGTTGCATTCTATTGTAATTCTATGTTTTTCGATCTTCTTCTTATTACAATAGAATACAACCTTAACCCATTCAGGGGTGACACGACAAACCCGACCATTTTCATTCGCCACTGTGCAAGGTAAATGGGGGGGGGAAAATCAACTATAATGACAACTTTGGGTTTGACAACTTTGCACTATAAAATTCTATTTCATCTGGCATCCCCAGACTTCCCCAACTTTTCTAACCATTTACGTGTGGCAATATTAAATGACGCTAATTTTCTTTAAGGCTCTGGCAACACTCCTCTCCCTTCATTTTTAATTATTTTCCTACTTGTGATGAATGAAAAATGTGTGAAAAATAAATATATTGTGATCTAAACTATAAAGTGTGAGCCAAAACAAAGAACATAAGTGAGAAATAAATTTACCCGGACCTAAAATAAATTACATGAAAACAAGGTTGGTATGATGAAAGAAAAACAAAATATTTACATATAATAGTAAATGTGCAGTGGTTAGAACAGTGTGTCCATGTGTGTGTGTGTGTGTGTGTGTGTTTTTTTTTTTTTTTGTTTGTTGCATTATTGTCAATAAACTACTTATTTAATTAATTCCCTACCTTTTAAAGATGGGATGATGAGAATGAAATTCGTCAGAAGCGAAGGAAATCTGTGGTCCGGATCCTGACAATAAGAAAGAATGTCGACTTTTTCCCTTCCTCAGTAGGCCAAATGGCCGATTGAAAAAAAGAAACAACATTGGAAAGTCGACTCTCCGAACATCGATTGTAGGAAAGTCAATTGTTAGGAAAGTCGACTGATTGTTAAAAAAGTTGATCATCCGAAAGTCGATTGTTACGAGACTATACTATCTTTGAAACATAATCCCGTGTCTAGATTCGACAAAACTTTATTATCATGCCAAACACCAAATTAGTATCATGATAAAAAAAACTAGCATGCACAGACCACTTTGATCCACATCACTATATAAACGTCGTAAACGGTGTGAGAACAATTGTTCAGACAACATTGTATTGATAACAAACGTCATGTTATTGTAAACTTTGTATAGAATTTTGAAATTAGTGAAATTTTGAATTAGTGAAATTAGTGTTCATTTAAAAAAAATTTGCATTTAATTTTAATTGTTCTCATAAAATATAGCTTTATTTCAGTAACATTTTCTGTGAGTTATTCATTAGCACAAACAAACAATATTACAATTGTCCTGCCGACATTTTGTTAAGTGCTGAGATAAATATTAGTCCAATATAGACACAGGATAAATACGACTTAAATACTACCCGTTAGACTTCGAGGATTAATGTCTCAAACATAGGTTTTCAACTTCACTTCAATATTATAGTTCTTTTTTTTCCGCTCCCTCCCATTCTATTTTTATTTAAGCAAAATTGATTACAAACGATTCACTTGGAACATGACATATTTTCAAAAACGAGGTGCCTATATTTTGTTCTGAAAATCTTAATCATAAACACGGACAAAAAAATAAAAATAACATGAATGAATTTTGTAACGAATCGTATGAATCGAATAGACTTTTTTTCCCAAGCCATTTTCATTCAGAATATAAAAAGTTTCTAAATTGTATGAATTTTTTCATTTTTATACCCTCCACCACCATCAGTGGTGATAGAGGGTATATATAACTTTGTCATTCCGTGTGTAACACCAAGAAATATTCATCTGAGACCCAACAAAGTATATATATTTAATTAATTAATTCCCTACCTTTTAAAGATGGGATGATGAGAATGAAATTCGTCAGAAGCGAAGGAAATCTGTGGTCCGGATCCTGACAATAAGAAAGAATGTCGACTTTTTCCCTTCCTCAGTAGGCCATATGGCCGATTGAAAAAAAGAAACAACATTGGAAAGTCGACTCTCCGAACATCGATTGTAGGAAAGTCAATTGTTAGGAAAGTCGACTGATTGTTAAAAAAGTTGATCATCCGAAAGTCGATTGTTACGAGACTATACTATCTTTGAAACATAATCCCGTGTCTAGATTCGACAAAACTTTATTATCATGCCAAACACCAAATTAGTATCATGATAAAAAAACTAGCATGCACAGACCACTTTGATCCACATCACTATATAAACGTCGTAAACGCTGTGAGAACAATTGTTCAGACAACATTGTCTTGATAACAAACGTCATGTTATTGTAAACTTTGTATAGAATTTTGAAATTAGTGAAATTAGTGAAATTTTGAATTAGTGAAATTAGTGTTCATTTAAAAAAAAATTTGCATTTAATTTTAATTGTTCTCATAAAATATAGCTTTATTTCAGTAACATTTTCTGTGAGTTATTCATTAGCACAAACAAACAATATTACAATTGTCCTGCCGACATTTTGTTAAGTGCTGAGATAAATATTAGTCCAATATAGACACAGGATAAATACGACTTAAATACTACCCGTTAGACTTCGAGGATTAATGTCTCAAACATAGGTTTTCAACTTCACTTCAATATTATAGTTCTTTTTTTTCCGCTCCCTCCCATTCTATTTTTATTTAAGCAAAATTGATTACAAACGATTCACTTGGAACATGACATATTTTCAAAAACGAGGTGCCTATATTTTGTTCTGAAAATCTTAATCATAAACACGGACAAAAAAATAAAAATAACATGAATGAATTTTGTAACGAATCGTATGAATCGAATAGACTTTTTTTCCCAAGCCATTTTCATTCAGAATATAAAAAGTTTCTAAATTGTATGAATTTTTTCATTTTTATACCCTCCACCACCATCAGTGGTGATAGAGGGTATATATAACTTTGTCATTCCGTGTGTAACACCAAGAAATATTCATCTGAGACCCAACAAAGTATATATATTCTGGGTCCTTATCAAATTTTGAGTCGATTTAGCTATGTCCGTCTGTCCGTCCGTCCGTCTGTCTGTGTAAAACACGCTCACGTTAAAACGAAGCAAATTCACCCAAAATATTCACTATTATCCGGTACAGTTTGGTATTGAAAATGAGCAAAATCGGTTCACATCGGGAAAAGTTATGAATCAAAATTTAAAACAACTCCGAAAAAAATAAGCATTTTTTACACATTCTGATGTAATTTTCTCGAAAACTATGCAAGGCAATTCCATGAAAATCACCATACATTCGTCTTTACACAAGAGCTTGATCCCTGCTGAAAATTGCCAGAATCGGACCACAATTTCATATACCTCCCATACAAAAGTACATATTCCCGGAAAATGGGTTTTTTGTTAATAACTTACGTCAGAATGTTGATATCTTCACAAAATTTTACAAATTGAAATCTTATGTCAATTGAATTCATTCAAAGAAAAAATTTTCTGGCTCGGTCCATAATTGGACATAGCTCCCATACAAGGTTCCCTCCCGAAAATCACTTAAACGCGCATAGCTCATTACTAAATTAAGATATCCACATAAAATTTGGTATAAGTAATACTCATATACACAAAAATGTTACTGTGAAATTTTTTCCCGATCGGTCCATAATTGGTCATAGCTCCCATACAAGGTCCGCTCCCGAAAATCACTTAAACGCGCATAGCTCACTACTAAATTAAGATATCCATAATTTGGTATAAGTATTACTCATATGCACAGAAATGTTACTGTGAAATTTTTTCCCGATCGGTCCATAATTGGTCGTAGCTCCCATACAAGGTCCCCTCCCGAAAATCACTTAAACGCGCATAGCTCACTACTAAATTAAGATATCCACATAAAATTTGGTATAAGTAATACTCATATACACAAAAATGTTACTGTGAAATTTTTTCCCGATCGGTCCATAATTGGTCATAGCTCCCATACAAGGTCCCCTCCCGAAAATCACTTAAACGCGCATAGCTCACTACTAAATTAAGATATCCATATAAAATTTGGTATAAGTATTACTCATATGCACAGAAATGTTACTGTGAAATTTTTTCCCGATCGGTCCATAATTGGTCGTAGCTCCCATACAAGGTCCCCTCCCGAAAATCACTTAAACGCGCATAGATCACTACTAAATTAAGATATCCATATAAAATTTGGTATAAGTATTACTCATATGCACAGAAATGTTACTGTGAAATTTTTTCCCAATCGGTCCATAATTGGTCATAGCTCCCATACAAGGTCCCCTCCCGAAAATCACTTAAACGCGCATACCTCATTACTAAATTAAGATATCCATATAAAATTTGGTATAAGTATTACTCATATGTTACATTACTAAATTAAGATATCCATATAAAATTTGGTATAAGTATTGCCCATATGCATAGAAATATTACTGTGAAAGCTTTTTCCGATCGGTCCATATTTGGTCATAGCTCCCATACAAGGTCCCCTCCCGAAAATCACTTAAACGCGCATAACTCATTACTTAATTAAGATATCCATATAAAATTTGGTATAAGTATTTCCCATATGCATAGAAATATTACTGTGAAAGTTTTTTCCGATCGGTCCATAATTGGTCATAGCTCCCATACAAGGTCCCCTCCCAAAAATCACTTAAACGCGCATAACTCATTACTAAATTAAGATATCCATATAAAATTTGGTATTAGTATTGCCCATATGTATAGAAATATTACTCTGAAAGTTTTTTCCGATCGGTCCATAATTGGTCATAGCTCCCATAAAAGGTCCCCGCCCGAAAATCACTTAAACGCGCATAACTCATTACTAAATTAAGATATCCATATAAAATTTGGTATAAGTATTGCGCATATGCATAGAAATATTACTGTGATTTTTTCCCGATCGGTCCATATATGGTCATAGCTCTAGGTCCCCTCCAGAAAATCACTTAGATGAACAATATTCATTACCAAATAATAATATAGATACAGAATTTTGAAATTTTGTCTTTATATACATAATTGGTAATAGCCCCCATACCAGGTCCTTTTACGAAAATCTCTTAAACGCACATTACTCATTACCAAATAAAGCTATACTAAATTACGATATAGATACAAAATTTGACTGAAATATAGCATTTATGTACAGAAATTTTGCTTAAAGAATTTTTTACGATCGGTCTATAATTGATCTTATCTCCCATACTAGGAACTGCCCCTAAAAGCGCTTTAACCTTATTTAACTATTTGCATTATCAATTTGTGTAGAACAAAATTATATATATGTATGTATTTTCAAAATCCTTAAATCTTTCACACACATGCATACATGCAAATTATTAAATATTGCTAAGCACTATAAAAATATAAAAGAAAATGGCGTTTATAATGTTCAATAAATCTTGGAATTGTAATAGATCTAAGTCTTAAATAGAAAAATCTTGGGATTTTTCTATTTAAGACATGAGAAGACTTATTTGTACAAATATTTGATCAATTAGTAAAGTATTAATATAAAAGTAGCTGGTGGAGGGTATTTAAGATTCGGCTCAGCCGAATATAGCACTCTAACTTGTTATTATTTTTTTTTTTTAAACATAAGGCTTCCAGCTTAACATAAAATATTAAAAATTTCATTTATATTTTCCTATTTGTTAAGAAAAAAAAAAAAATTTTGAAATTTTCTTCTTCTTTTTTTATTTTATTTCTTTATGATTTTTAAATTGAAAACGTTGAAATGTGCGCGTAATTTGCTGGATTTTATGAGGAATGGATGTTTAACTATTTCAGATTTTGCTTTTCAACATTTTCATTTTTATTTATTAATCATAAAAAAAATCGCTAATATATGATTATTTTCAAAAAAAAAAAAAAAAAAATATGGAAACAGATTAATAGGTAATGGACGTTCATTGCAATTTTTTTTTTTGTGAAAATCAAAGAAAATAAGTAAAAAAAAAACAGCCAAGAAAATTCCGTCATGTACAAATTCATGCATTTTATGAACTTTTTATATTCTGAATGAAAATGGCTTGGGAAAAAAAGTCTATTCGATTCATACGATTCGTTACAAAATTCATTCAAGTTATTTTTATTTTTTTGTCCGTGTTTATGATTAAGATTTTCAGAACAAAATATAGGCACCTCGTTTTTGAAAATATGTCATGTTCCAAGTGAATCGTTTGTAATATTCATTTTTCTTTCAATTCCAATTTTGCTTAAATAAAAATAGAATGGAAGGGAGCGGAAAAAAAGAACTATAATATTGAAGTGAAGTTGAAAACCTATGTTTGAGACATTAATCCTCGAAGTCTAACGGGTAGTATTTAAGTCGTATTTATCCTGTGTCTATATTGGACAAATATTTATCTCAGCACTTAACAAAATGTCGGCAGGACAATTGTAATATTGTTTGTTTGTGCTAATGAATAACTCACAGAAAATGTTACTGAAATAAAGCTATATTTTATGAGAACAATTAAAATTAAATGCAATTTTTTTTTAAATGAACACTAATTTCACTAATTCAAAATTTCACTAATTTCTCTAATTTCAAAATTCTATACAAAGTTTACAATAACATGACGTTTGTTATCAAGACAATGTTGTCTGAACAATTGTTCTCACAGCGTTTACGACGTTTATATAGTGATGTGGATCAAAGTGGTCTGTGCATGCTAGTTTTTTTATCATGATACTAATTTGGTGTTTGGCATGATAATAAAGTTTTGTCGAATCTAGACACGGGATTATGTTTCAAAGATAGTATAGTCTCGTAACAATCGACTTTCGGATGATCAACTTTTTTAACAATCAGTCGACTTTCCTAACAATTGACTTTCCTACAATCGATGTTCGGAGAGTCGACTTTCCAATGTTGTTTCTTTTTTTCAATCGGCCATATGGCCTTCTGAGGAAGGGAAAAAGTCGACATTCTTTCTTATTGTCAGGATCCGGACCACAGATTTCCTTCGCTTCTGGCGAATTTCATTCTCATCATCCTATCTTTAAAAGGTAGGGAATTAATTAAATAAGTAGTTTATTGACAATAATGCAACAAACAAAAAAAAAACACACACACACACATGGACACACTGTTTTAACCACTGCACATTTACTATTATATGTAAATATTTTGTTTTTCTTTCATCATACCAACCTTGTTTTCATGTAATTTATTTTAGGTCCGGGTAAATTTATTTCTCACTTATGTTCTTTGTTTTGGCTCACACTTTATAGTTTAGATCAAAATATATTTATTTTTCACACATTTTTCATTCATCACAAGTAGGAAAATAATTAAAAATGAAGGGAGAGGAGTGTTGCCAGAGCCTTAAAGAAAATTAGCGTCATTTAATATTGCCACACGTAAATGGTTAGAAAAGTTGGGGAAGTCTGGGGATGCCAGATGAAATAGAATTTTATAGTACAAAGTTGTCAAACCCAAAGTTGTCATTATAGTTGATTTTCCCCCCCATTAACCTTGCATAGTGGCGAATGAAAATCGTCGGGTTTGTCGTGTCACCCCTGAACGGGTTAAGGTTGTATTCTATTGTAATAAGAAGAAGATCGAAAAACATAGAATTACAATAGAATGTAACCTTGAAAACAGCTGTTCAGGGGGATAATGACAGGGAAAATTAGAAAAAAAGATGGCGAAAAAGGCGGGAAACTCTTCGAGGGAGAAGGAGAGGAAGAGGGGTTGTCGTGGAGGTAGAGAGAGTGTTCACTTTTGAATGTGCATGAGTACTGAGTGGAGTGATTTTTTTATTTTTTTTTTTTTTTTTTTTTGAAAGAAAAAAAAGATATTTAAATAAACATTTATACAATTTACAAGAAAATATACACCCATTGAAATACATGAATACAGAAGTGACAAAAATGCACATATCCACAATTTACAATACATTAACTAAAACAAAATAAAAAGAAAAAGATTTAAAAACATACAGTGTCTCACATAAATATTCGAATTTATTATTTTTATGAATTACTGTGTTATTTTATGATGCTACTTTAAAAATAATAATAATCCACAATTTACAATACATTAACTAAAACAAAAAGAAAAGAAAGAGATTTAAAATTCATACTCAATTTACGAAAGATAAGTTAATATACTTACATTGAGTGAAAAGAAGAAAACATACATACATACATATATACGATGCACATCATTTAAAACAAAATAAAATCCAAAAACACATTTATTTAAACACCTAAAAATACACAAGCACGACAAAGAAACATCACCTGGACCAGCTCAACAAGGACTTTAGAAACTAACCAAATGACGGGAAGTTATAGACATCTGCGGACGGAGTAGACAATAACTTGGACTAAACGGACGACTAACTTCCGCATCACGAGGTTGGTGCTAAAATTCTTTCCAGCGGTGAGTCCCAGGAGGTGAAAATGGAATCACACTGAGGTCATGAGAGGTAAGTGAGTTAATTAATAACCAACTGTAGGGTATAGAATAGGGGCAAACCAAATATGATCGGCCAAGGTTTGCCATGGAAGAGGGAGGGCAGGCCAAGCAGAAATAACATCGCTGCAGCCAAAGAAGTAGGAAGTTGCGATAGCTTGAAATTTGCTTTAAATAGAACGGATGTAGAGAGCTCTAGTTCATATTTTTAAATTTTTTCTCAAATTCTTTTTGTACATTGAACTGGGAAAGATTAGATGGTGAATTTCACGCCCATCTACCGGCTTAGCCAGGCAGTAACATCAACGAGAGCGTTGCCATCTGGTCATTCCGCAGGGATATCCCGGAAAAGATCATGACAATCTATATCATTATTTGGTAATGAATATTGTGCATTTAAGTGATTTTCTGGAGGGGACCTTGTATAAGAGCTATGACCAAATATGGACCGATCGTAAAACAATTTTATAGTTTAATATATGTATATAAGAGCAATATTTTTGCTAAATGTATGGATATCAATATTTTGTAATGAGTTATGTGCGTTTAAGTGATTTTCGGGAGGGAACCTTGTATGGGAGCTATGACCAAAGTTGGACCGATCATGAAAAAATGCTCAAATAACATTTCTGTGTACAAAAGTAGTATTTATGCCAAATGTTTTATGGGTATCACTATTTGATAATGAGTTATGTGCCTTTAAGTGTTTTTCTGAAAGGGACCTTGTACGGGAGCTATGATCAATTATGGACCGATCGGAAAAAAAATTCACAGTAATGTTTTCCTGCATATGTGGATATCTTAATTTTGTAATGAGTTATGTGCGTTTAAGTGATTTTCGGGAGGGGACCTTGTATGGGAGCTATGACCAATTATGAACCGCTCGGAGAAAAATTTCACAGTAATATTTCTGTGCATATGAGTAATACTAATACCAAATTTTATATGGATATCTTAATTTAGTAATGAGTTATGCGCGTTTAAGTGATTTTCGGGAGGGGACCTTGTATGGGAGCTATGACCAATTATGGACCGATCAGAAAAAACTTTCACAGTAAAATTTCCTTGCGTATGAGCAATACTTATACCAAATTTTATATGGATATCTTAATTTAGTAATGAGTTATGCGCGTTTAAGTGATTTTTGGTAGGGGACCTTGTATGGGAGCTATGACCAATTATGGATCGATGGAACAAAGATTTCACAGTAATATTTCTGTATGTGAGAGCAATACTTGTACCAAATTTTATATGGATGTCTTAATTTAGTAATGAATTAATTGCGTTTAAGTTATTTTCGGGAGGGGACCTTGTATGGGAGCTATGTCCAATTATGGACCGATCCAGAAAAATTTTTCTCTGAATGAATTCTATTCATATAAGATTTTAATTTGTAAAATTTTGTAAAGATTTCGAAATTGTGACGGAAGTTATTAACAAAAAATCCATTTTCCGGGAATATGTACTTTTGTATGTGAGGTATATGAAATTGTCGACCGATTCTGGCAATTTTCAGCAGGAGTCAAGCTCTTGTGTAGAAACGAATGTATGGTGATTTTCATGGAATTATCTTGCATAGTTTTCGAGAAAATTACATCAGAATGTGTAAAAAATGCTTATTTTTTTCGAGGTTGTTTCAAATTTTGATTCATAACATTTCCGGGTGTGAACCGATTTTGCTTATTTTCAATACCAAACTGCCTAGGACAATAATAAATATTTTGGGTGAATTTCGATAATTTTTGTTGCTTCGTGTTAACGTGAGAATGTTTTATACAGGCAGACAGACGGACGGACGGACAGACGGACAGACGGACATAGCTAAATCGATTCAGAATTTCATAAGGTCCAAGAATATATATACTTTGTTGGGTCTCAGATGAATATTTCTTGGTGTTACACACGGAATGACAAAGTTATATATACCCTCTATCACCACTGATGGTGGTGGAGGGTATAAAAAGGCAGAAAAATAAAATAAATATTTTATCGTTATAAGATATATTTTGATATCTATTTCAAAAAAAGGCATTACAGATAGATAAATATTCTCCCTACCTTTTGAAGAAACCCGGGCATCGCCGGGTACTGGCAGCTAGTATATCCTATATATATATATATATATATATATATATATATATATATATATATATATATATATAAACAATACCCCACACCTTTGACAAAAATATAATGTGATTTATTTGCCATAATAAAGCATTTAAATTGAATTGTACCTTGCCTCAGATATACTTAAGCCGTTTATTGTTGAATAAAATTGTGGACATTTAAGTGAAATTTTGATGGGGGCTTTTCATAGGGGCTAGGGTCATATGAGGACCTATTATTGTGGAATTCGTGAGGGTCATAAAATCTTGTATAGAACTTGGTTTTCGCAGGTTATTGTCGAGATATGGGTATATTAAACATAATTATGAACTTAAAAGCCCTATTCGGCGGGTTCAGTTGAAATAATGGACCGATGTACACCATTTTCAACAGGCTTCGTTTGCGGTACCATAAAAGATCATGTGCCAAATTTCATTGAATTATCTCCAAAATTGCGACCTGTAGTTTGATTACAAAGTTGAAAAGCCCTATTTGGGGGGTTCAGTCGTATGGAGGCTAGGTGAAATAATGGACTCCAAAATTGCGACCTGTAGTTTGATTACAAAGTTGAAAAGCCCCATTGGCTGGTTCAGTTGTATGGGGGCTAGGTGAAATAATGGAACGATCTTAACCATTTCCAATAGGTTTCGTCCCTGGGACAATAGAAGATCATGTACCAAATTTCATTGAATCATCTTAAAAATTGTGACCTGTAGTTTGATTACAAGGTTTTCATGGACGGACGGACGGGCGGACATAGCTAAATCGACTCAGAAAATGATTCTGAGGCGATTGGTATACTTTAAGGTGGGTATAGAACCAATATTATTGTGCGTTACAAACATCAGCACAAACCCAATATACCCTCCCCACTGAAGTGGTGTAGGGTATAAACAGACTGTTTGCTTGTGTGTTTGTTTGTTCCCCTTTCACGGCAAAACTTCTGAACCGATTTACATGAAATTTGGACCGCTAATAGGTCTAACCCCAAGAGGACCAATAGGCTATATAAGATCTTGATCGAATGTCACGCCCCTTTCACGCCCACTTTTTGTAAAACTATTATTACACCAATTTTGCAATCACAATATGCAAAAACTACTGAAATTTTGCATACCGATATATATAAGTAGGCTTGCCAGATTTGAAATCGGCAAAAAACGTACATCGAAGTTAAAAAAGCAGTACAATTGAGTAAAAAAAAGTACAAATGTTTATTTTTAAAATTTATTTAATTCAACACAAAAAACTAAAAAAAATAGTTCACAACAGTAACAATACAAAACATAAACAAGTTAGAGTGCTATATTCGGCTGAGCCGAATCTTAAATACCCTCCACCAGCTACTTTTATATTAATACTTTTCTAATTGATCAAATATTTTACAAATAAGTCTTCTCATGTCTTAAATAGAAAAATCCCAAGATTTTGCTATTTAAGACTTAGATCTATTACAATTCCAAGATTTATTGAACATTATAAACGCCATTTTCTTTTATATTTTTATAGTGCTTAGCAATATTTAATAATTTGCATGTATGCATGTGTGTGAAAGATTTAAGGATTTTGAAAATACATACATATATGTTAATAGTTAAATAAGGTTAAAGCGCTTTTAGGGGCAGTTCCTAGTATGGGAGATAAGATCAATTATAGACCGATCGTAAAAAATTCTTTAAGCAAAATTTCTGTACATAAAAGCTATATTTCAGTCAAATTTTGTATCTATATCGTAATTTAGTATAGCTTTATTTGGTAATGAGTAATGTGCGTTTAAGAGATTTTCGTAAAAGGACCTTGTATGGGGGCTATTACCAATTATGTATATAAAGACAAAATTTCAAAATTCTGTATCTATATTATTATTTGGTAATGAATATTGTTCATCTAAGTGATTTTATGGAGGGGACCTAGAGCTATGACCATATATGGACCGATCGGGAAAAATCACAGTAATATTTCTATGCATATGGGCAATACTTATACCAAATTTTATATGGATATCTTAATTTAGTAATGAGTTATGCGCGTTTAAGTGATTTTCGGGCGGGGACCTTTTATGGGAGCTATGACCAATTATGGACCGATCGGAAAAAACTTTCAGAGTAATATTTCTATACATATGGGCAATACTAATACCAAATTTTATATGGATATCTTAATTTAGTAATGAGTTATGCGCGTTTAAGTGATTTTCGGGAGGGGACCTTGTATGGGAGCTATGACCAATTATGGACCGATCGGAAAAAACTTTCACAGTAATATTTCTATGCATATGGGAAATACTTATACCAAATTTTATATGGATATCTTAATTAAGTAATGAGTTATGCGCGTTTAAGTGATTTTCGGGAGGGGACCTTGTATGGGAGCTATGACCAAATATGGACCGATCGGAAAAAGCATTCAGAGTAATATTTCTATGCATATGGGCAATACTTATACCAAATTTTATATGGATATCTTAATTTAGTAATGAGTTATGCGCGTTTAAGTGTTTTTCGGGAGGGGACCTTGTATCGGACCTACGACCAATTATGGACCGATCGGGAAAAAATTTCACAGTAACATTTCTGTGCATATGAGTAATACTTATACCAAATTTTATATGGATATCTTAATTTAGTAATGAGGTATGCGCGTTTAAGTGATTTACGGGAGGGGACCTTGTATGGGAGCTATGACCAATTATGGACCGATTGGGAAAAAATTTCACAGTAACATTTCTGTGCATATGAGTAATACTTATACCAAATTTTATATGGATATCTTAATTTAGTAGTGAGCTATGCGCGTTTAAGTGATTTTCGGGAGGGGACCTTGTATGGGAGCTACGACCAATTATGGACCGATCGGGAAAAACTTTCACAGTAACATTTCTGTGCATATGAGTAATACTTATACCAAATTTTATATGGATATCTTAATTTAGTAGTGAGCTATGCGCGTTTAAGTGATTTTCGGGAGGGGACCTTGTATGGGAGCTATGACCAATTATGGACCGATCGGGAAAAAATTTCACAGTAACATTTTTGTGTATATGAGTATTACTTATACCAAATTTTATGTGGATATCTTAATTTAGTAATGAGCTATGCGCGTTTAAGTGATTTTCGGGAGGGAACCTTGTATGGGAGCTATGTCCAATTATGGACCGAGCCAGAAAATTTTTTCTTTGAATGAATTCAATTGACATAAGATTTCAATTTGTAAAATTTTGTGAAGATATCAACATTCTGACGTAAGTTATTAACAAAAAACCCATTTTCCGGGAATATGTACTTTTGTATGGGAGGTATATGAAATTGTGGTCCGATTCTGGCAATTTTCAGCAGGGATCAAGCTCTTGTGTAAAGACGAATGTATGGTGATTTTCATGGAATTGCCTTGCATAGTTTTCGAGAAAATTACATCAGAATGTGTAAAAAATGCTTATTTTTTTCGGAGTTGTTTTAAATTTTGATTCATAACTTTTCCCGATGTGAACCGATTTTGCTCATTTTCAATACCAAACTGTACCGGATAATAGTGAATATTTTGGGTGAATTTGGTTAAATTATATTGCTTCGTTTTAACGTGAGCGTGTTTTACACAGACAGACAGACAGACAGACGGACGGACGGACGGACAGACAGACGGACGGACAGACAGACATAGCTAAATCGACTCAGAATTTGATAAGGACCCAGAATATATATACTTTGTTGGGTCTCAGATGAATATTTCTTGGTGTTACACACGGAATGACAAAGTTATATATACCCTCTATCACCACTGATGGTGGTGGAGGGTATAAAAAGAGATCATAACTATTTGTAATATTCAAATTCATTTTAAATCACTTTTTGTGATTTTAAATCTATAGAATTTATATACATATATTTCAAACTAGATTTAATTTGTACATATATAAAATCAATGTAAGAATCTGTATAAAATAAAAAAATTCAATGTTTAATACATACTTCAAAATTAATTTATATATGTATATACTTTGATATACATGTATACACTTTTAATTTTCGAATATTATTTTCTTCAAAATTTTATTGAAAAATTTAAATAAATTATAAATATTTATCACTTTTTTGTATTTGATTTACAATTTCATTTTTACCTTTTTCGGTTTTAAAAAAATTGAAAAACTCACTACAACTGTATTCAAAATTGGTTTTTATTATTAACTCGCTTTCCAAATTTTCAATTAAAAGTTTATTTCGTTCCTTCCTCCAAAAATTAAACATTAAACTAAAAATTCGTTCACTGGCTGCATTAGAATGAGGAATTGAAAAGACGAAGCAACAAATCTTTTCAAAGTTAGGAAATGATCCACTATTTAAGAATTCTTTCCATTTTTCCTCTACAGATTTTTCTTTTCCAATGTTTTCAGCAAATGTTTTTAATGCTATAAATTCGTCAAAAAGTTCATCTAAATCAATATTTTTGATTGAAAGTAATGTAATTATTTCCACAAATTCATGAAAAGAAATGTTTGAATTAAGATGGAAAATTGAAAGTTTTTCAAACTTGTTATTTTCTAAATTGAAACGATCTTTTATATAAGTACTTATATTCGATAAAAACTCTGCTGCGCGTTTTTTAAAAAGCCAAAGCTCTTGCTGATTATTGCAACTGCTACATATACGTTCGGCTAAAAATCCATAAAATTTTTCATCCTGCTGTTGTTCAAATTTGTCGTTTAACTGCTTTATTATTTGAAACATATTAATTATTACAAGGTTATTATTTTCTTCTAACTTTTTTATAGCAGATATTATTGTATTTCCTATATTATGAACAAAACCGAGGTATGCCTCAGAAATTTCATTTTCGAAAAATTGGCGTAAAACAGGAGAACAACAATCTTGCGACAAAAAATAAGCCTTAATAGCAGGATAGTTTTTTAAAAATCTCTCTACAGCGCACAGTGGGGCAGAATGGAAATTTTTTGGAAATAAATCTGGCATTTCTAAACGGCTGATCCGATCGGGATAAAATTTGGCGTGAGCGTAGCCAAGGAGTATTCGAGTTTAAGTTTTGAAGATGAACCCTGCAGATGCCCCAGGGACGGCGCTGTGGCGGCTCAAAGTAGGGTACCTACGACATGTAAAATTTTTAAACTCGTGCCATTTTTTTGTTTTTCACCCAAATACAAAGATTTTTATATTTTGTGAAAGCGCTCGACGAGATCTTGAAAAAACATGCTTGGACATACTACTTATCTCTTATAATATCCGAGTTATAGGCATTTAAAAATTTAGTGATACAAAATTTACCATACCTTGGTCCGCCTTTTTTTGAATACCGGGCGTCATTTTGGACCAAATGGACTCAATTTTTTCTTGTTAGTTAGACAACAAAATTTCCAATAATATACAAAAAATTTCAGATCAATATCGTTTAGAGATCCAAAAATATACGTTTTTTAATTTAGAAATTCAAAAAATTTTAGATTTTTGGCGTTTTTTTGCCAAAAATGTGTCTTAACTCTTTTATTAATAAAATTTTTATTAAGAACATATAACAATTTTATAGTTTTCTAAAAGGTATCTTTACGCAGAACGCTTTGGCGTAAAAAACTTGTCCTATTTTTTGAAAATGTTGCCACTGCGTCCTTCCGAATATGACCTATTTTTTTATCAAAACTTCAACTTTGGGCGACATGTTCTAAAATCCCAAAGCTGGGATCAGAAAACTGAAAGCAGTTTTGGAAACCTCAATATGTTTTCTATTTACTCCAAAAGTATTTTCCCAGCCCTGAAAGAAATGTGGACCCTATGGGCAAAAAAGTAAAAAATCCCATTTTTGGGATTTTCATTCCTATTTTTGGGAATTGAGGGATGCCCTTTGACCTTTTCAATTTTTTTTTTTGCATGTTCTTATTTGAAATGACAAATTTAACAAGCGTTGAAAATTTCATTGAGTTTTGTTCATAAATAAAGATTTTGTCATATATTACATATTTGTTTAATTTCTAAAACTATGATTTATATCAAAATTTTAATAGGATCGCAGATAGCTACAACAATTTAGTCCATATTTATCCCTTAATATCATTTTTTAGTTAGATATGGAAATTCTCGACCCTTTACAAAAAATTTCAAGCCAATATCTCAATTACATTCAAAAATATGTTCATTTAAACCTGTGTCCTTTAATTTCATCTTTTTCATATTTTAGTATTAAGTATGACAGCACATATTTAAATCTTATATTTACCTATTTTCTATTTGTTTGCTTATCCTTATAATTGAAAGGTCCTATTAATTTTCAAAAATTTATAACTATTTTTTACCTAAATTTTTTCGACAGATCATTTCGTTCTGTTTCGTTTATGATCATGTAGGTAAAAATATACAGGTAATGATAATTTCGATTCATTCACTAATAAGAAATATCAATGACTGAATTACAGGTTATAGTAATATAGTCCTAAATGTTAATAGGTAGACAATTTGTAATTTTTTACTTTGAAATACCTGTATCGGAAATGACAAAAATTGGTATATAAGTAAACTTCTTAGATTTTAAGTACCATATTTAATAAATCCACAATGAAGATTACATTAAAGTACGAAGAGTTGTGTTCCATTTTATGGAGTGTATCTTCAAAAGGGCCAGAAAGAATTGAAGACATTTCAAATTATATAAAAACTACATATAGTAGAAAAGTAGACAAAACAGGCATATAAAGAATTGAAAACTTTTTAAGACTTTTTGATGTAAAAAGTAAGTCTGTGGATGGAAATCAAAAGAAATTTCGATTAAAATTTTGTAGTTGGATGGAAACTACTAGGGAAATCTCAACTTACAACACATCAATAGGAGCGCCTTGCAAGTCATACGAAGACTTATGTTCAAGGTAAAAAAAAGAGGGTCACACAAAAACTTTTTTCAATCTCAAATGAGGAAATTGCTGATACATTTAACGAAATGCTGAAAAAGGAAAACCAACATATGGATGTCGTACATATTGCAACTATTCTTCCTAATGCATCACCAAAACGACTTAAGCGAATTGTGGAAAGTATACCAACTCCAACATCATAATCAAATTTTACTGAAGAGGAAGCAATAGCGCTTATGTTGGAACTGGGTCTCAGTCGAAATAAGTACCAAATATTAAGGAAAGCTCTGCATGAAATAGGACACAATATATTACCATCATACAAGGCGATCCAGGAAAAAAAAAACAAACTATCCTACTAAATCAACAAAAAATAATGAAGAATTGAAAGAACTTAGAGCTGCGGAAAAAAGCAGAATCCAAGAAGAATTTAAAGTTCAGATGGGATTAAACATCGACAAACCACTTTCAAGTTGCGGTAGTACAAATGACGGTACTACGTCGAGAAGGTTTTTTCGTGATTTTGAAATTACTTCAAAAATAACTGGAATCGACAAGGAGTTGCTTCGAAGAGTTAAAACTATTTTAATGGCACTGAATAGTAAACATAAAATTAATGAAAATCGATTTGGGGAATACACGTCTGAAATTTCTAAATTACTTGTATCTCTGTATCCATGGAGGGAACTAACACCAACAGTACACAAAGTATTGTGTCATGGTCAAATAATAATTGAATCGAATATTCTTCCACTTGGAGAGTTAACAGAAGAAGCCCAGGAAGCGAGGAATCGAGATTTTAAGCATGTTCAACTATTCAGCTCAAGAAAATGCTCCAGGCAATCACAGAATGAAGATATTTTTAATAGTTTACTTCTATCTTCTGATCCTGTTCTTTCAACTATGCGAAAAAGATGGATTTGTTATGAAACTCTATCATCTCAAAACAAGGAAGATTTAAAGGACTTATATTACCTTCTGGATATGTATACCGATATGACAGATTATTTTATAGAAAATAAGTAGTGTTAGGAATTAACTATATAAGTAGGTTGTAAGAATTAATTGTATTATGTTTAAGATAAACAGTTCAAATAAAAAAAGCTATTATACTAACTGATGATATTGTATTAAATTGTGTTTTATATTTCGGTGGGCGGGAAAGGTAATTTGTGTGGGGTGATTTAGGTGTTGTTGTGCGTGGCTCATAATAAAATTATAATTTTTTTTATTTTATATACAATATTATAATAAAATAATTAACTAAATAATTTTTAAAAATTGTCCAAATATTTTATTCAACACCAAATGTATGTTCTGTCATACTTAATACTAAAATATGAAAAAGATGAAATTAAAGGACACAGGTTTAAATGAACATATTTTTGAATGTAATTGAGATATTGGCTTGAAATTTTTTGTAAAGGGTCGAGAATTTCCATATCTAACTAAAAAATGATATTAAGGGATAAATATGGACTAAATTGTTGTAGCTATCTGCGATCCTATTAAAATTTTGATATAAATCATAGTTTTAGAAATTAAACAAATATGTAATATATGACAAAATCTTTATTTATGAACAAAACTCAATGAAATTTTCAACGCTTGTTAAATTTGTCATTTCAAATAAGAAAATGCAAAAAAAAAAATTGAAAAGGTCAAAGGACATCCCGCAATTCCCAAAAATAGGAATGAAAATCCCAAAAATGGGATTTTTACTTTTTTGCCCATAGGGTCCACATTTCTTTCAGGGCTGGGAAAATACTTTCGGAGTAAATAGAAAACATATTGAGGTTTCCAAAACTGCTTTCAGTTTTCTGATCCCAGCTTTGGGATTTTAGAACATGTCGCCCAAAGTTGAAGTTTTGATAAAAAATAGGTCATATTCGGAAGGACGCAGTGGCAACATTTTCAAAAAATAGGACAAGTTTTTTACGCCAAAGCGTTCTGCGTAAAGATACCTTTTAGAAAACTATAAAATTGTTATATGTTCTTAATAAAAATTTTATTTTATTAATAAAAGAGTTAAGACACATTTTTGGCAAAAAAACGCCAAAAATCTAAAATTTTTTGAATTTTTAAATTAAAAAACGTATATTTTTGGATCTGTAAACAATATTGATCTGAAATTTTTTGTATATTATTGGAAATTTTGTTGTCTAACTAACAAGAAAAAATTGAGTCCATTTGGTCCTAAATTACGCCCGGTATTCAAAAAAAGGCGGACCAAGGTATGGTAAATTTTGTATCACTAAATTTTTAAATGCCTATAACTCGGATATTATAAGAGATAAGTAGTATGTCCAAGCATGTTTTTTCAAGATCTCGTCGAGCGCTTTCACAAAATATAAAAATCTTTGTATTTGGGTGAAAAACAAAAAAATGGCACGAGTTTAAAAATTTGACATGTCGTAGGTACCCTACTTTGAGCCGCCACAGCGCCGTCCCTGGGGCATCTGCAGGGTTCATCTTCAAAACTTAAACTCGAATACTCCTTGGCTACGCCCACGCCAAATTTTATCCCGATCGGATCAGCCGTTTAGAAATGCCAGATTTATTTCCAAAAAATTTCCATTCTGCCCCACTGTGCAGCGGGGGTTAAAAAAAGCCACCGAGTTGGTACATGACGGAGCATTTCAGACCATTCCAAATCGCAAAATTCGAACATTTCTTTCAGATTGGCAGTTTTTTTTTTTGTTGATGACGAAAATTCATTAAAAACTTTCATTACAATATTTTCTAAATCAAATTTTAATGTTTTTAAAGCATTTTTAAAAGCATTATTTAATACGTGACAAAGGCATCCAATACCTATTATACTCGAATTTGCTTTTTTAAGCTCAACAAATACACTTTTTATACCCTCCACCACCATCAGTGGTGATAGAGGGTATATATAAGTTTGTCGTTCCGTGTGTAACACCAAGAAATATTCATCTAAGACCCAACAAATATATATATTCTGGGTCCTTATGAAATTCTGAGTCGATTTAGCTATGTCCGTCTGTCTGTCTCTCTGTCTGTCTGTCTGTCTGTGTAAAACACGCTCACGTAAAACTAAGCAAAGGAAAGCAACCAAATTCACCCAAAATATTTATTATTATCCTAAGCAGTTTGGTATTGAAAATCAGCAAAATCGGTTCACAACGTAAAAAGTTATGAGTAAAAATTTCAGACTACCTCGAAAAAAAATACGTTTTTTTCATAATTCTTTTGAAGTTTTCTCAGAAACTACCAAAGATATTTCGATGACTTTTGTCACACATTATTTTTTCATGGCAGTGATCAATTATGTTGAAAATCTTTAGAATCGATCCAATATTTCCCATAGCCCCCATACAAAGGTATATATTCCCGGAAATTAGTTTATCGTTAAAATAACTCCCTCAAATATATCGGTATCAACACAAAATTTTGTACATGCAAATATAATATGAACAGAAATCATACTGTTAACGTAGGTCCTCAGTCGGTCCACAATTGGTCATAGCTCCCATACAAGGTCCACTTCCGAAAATCACCTAAACGGACATATTTCAATGATGAATAAAGCTATTGTGATAAAATTCGAGTTAAATATGTTTTGTGTACAATCATTCATTCATTCATACAAATCATTCTTCAAAATTTTTACGGATCGGTCCATTATTGGTCATAGCTCCCATATAAGGCTCACTTCCGAAAATCATTTAAAAGCTCATATTTCATTTTCATATAAAGCTATCTTGATGAAATTCGACACAAATATGTATAGACTAAATATAAATCACTCTACGAATTTTTTTCCGGATAGGTCCATATTTGGTCATAGCTCCCATATAAAGTCCCCTTCCGAAAATCACTTAAACGCATATATTTCATTGAATTATAAAGCTATCGGGATAAAATTCGACACAAATATGTTTTGTATACATACAAATCATTTTACAAACTTTTTTACGGATCGGTCCATTATTGGTCATAGCTCCCATATAACCCCACTTCCGAAAATCACTTAAAAATACATATTTCATTGTCAAATAAAGCTATCGTGATAAAATTCGACATAAATATATTTCGTATAAATATAAATTATTCTACTAAATTTTTTCCGGATAGGCCCATAATTGGTCATAGCTCCCATATAAAGTCCCCTTCCGAAAATCACTTAAACGCATATATTTCATTGAATTATAAAGCTATCGAGATAAAATTCGACACAAATATGTTTGATATACATTCAAATCATTTCACTAAATTTTTTACGGATCGGTCCATTATTGGTCATAGCTACCATATAAGGCCCACTTCCGAAAATCACTTAAAAGCACATATTTCATTGTCAAATAAAGCTATCGTGATAAAATTCGACACAAATATGTTTTGTCTTTATATGAGTCAAAATTTTTTCCGGATAGGCTCATAATTGGTCATATCTCCCATATGAGGTCCACTTCCAAAAATCACTTAAACGAATATATTTCATTAAATTCTAACCCCCTTATTCACAAACAACATTTTTATTTTATAAAAGGTTTATAAAACAAAATTTCCATACAAAATCTAATTTATAAACCGTTTATAAAATAAAAATTTTGTTTGTGAATAAGGGGGTAAAGCTATAAGGATAAAATTCGACTTGAATGTGTTTTGTGTACATATAAATCATTCTACCACTTTTTCCCCGGATCGGTTCATTATTGGTCATAGCTCCCATATAAGTCCCACTTCCGAAAATTACTTAAACGCACATATTTAATTGTCAAATAAAGTTATCTTGATAAAATTCGACACAAATATGTTTTGTCTTTATATGAATCACTCTACGAAATTTTTTCCGGATAGGCTCCCACTTACGAAAATCACGTAAACGCACATATTATAATAAAGCTATCTGGATAAAGTACGACTTGAATATGCTTTGTGAGCATATAAATCAATCTACCAAATTTTTTCCGGATTGTTCCATATATGGTAATATTTCCTTCAAAAAAATCACTTAAACGCACATATTTCATTATCAAATAAAGATATCTTGATAAATTTCTACACAAATATGTTTTGTGTAAGGTCATAGCTTCTATACATATAAAGTCCACTTCCGAAAATCACCTAAACGCACATATTTCATTAATTAATAAAACTATTGTAGTAAAATTCGACTTGAATTTTTTTTTTGGCATATAAATCATTATACGAAATTTTTTCATTATCGGTTGATAATTGGTCACAACTCCCATATAAGGACCATTTCCTTATATGGGAGTTGTGACTCAAATGCACATTAACAATCAAAATTGTCGGGATAAAATTCGACATAAATGTGTATTTTGTATATATAAATCATTCTAAGGATTTTTTCTTCCGGATCGGTCCATAGGTTGTCTTAGCTCACATATAAGGTATACTTCTGAAAACCACTTAATACCACTTAATTCGTAATTAAATGATTACATCCGGATAAAATTCAAAATGAGTATGTTCTGTGTACAGATAAATCATTATATTAAAATGTTATCAAACTGGCCTATTAATATACATTTTTCTCGACCTAATTAAAATTAATTTGACATATGCATAAATGTTATTACCCTCAATAAGGAAACAAAAATTTTGCCAAGTTATCTAAAAATTATATAGTTAAATGGGTTTCAATAAAAAGTAGCTCGCTGGTGGAGGGTATTTAAGATTCGGCATAGCCGAATATAGCACTCTAACTTGTTATACCCTCCACCACCATCAGTGGTGATAGAGGGTATATATAACTTTGTCATTCCGTGTGTAACACCAAGAAATATTCATCTGAGACCCAACAAAGTATATATATTCTGGGTCCTTATCAAATTCTGAGTCGATTTAGCTATGTCCGTCTGTCCGTCCGTCCGTCCGTCTGTCTGTCTGTCTGTGTAAAACACGCTCACGTTAAAACGAAGCAATATAATTTAACCAAATTCACCCAAAATATTCACTATTATCCGGTACAGTTTGGTATTGAAAATGAGCAAAATCGGTTCACATCGGGAAAAGTTATGAATCAAAATTTAAAACAACTCCGAGAAAAATAAGCATTTTTTACACATTCTGATGTAATTTTCTCGAAAACTATGCAAGGCAATTCCATGAAAATCACCATACATTCGTCTTTACACAAGAGCTTGATCCCTGCTGAAAATTGCCAGAATCGGACCACAACTTCATATACCTCCCATACAAAAGTACATATTCCCGGAAAATGGGTTTTTTGTTAATAACTTACGTCAGAATGTTGATATCTTCACAAAATTTTACAAATTGAAATCTTATGTCAATTGAATTCATTCAAAGAAAAAATTTTCTGGCTAGGTCCATAATTGGACATAGCTCCCATACAAGGTTCCCTCCCGAAAATCACTTAAACGCGCATAGCTCATTACTAAATTAAGATATCCACATAAAATTTGGTATAAGTAATACTCATATACACAAAAATGTTACTGTGAAATTTTTTCCCGATCGGTCCATAATTGGTCATAGCTCCCATACAAGGTCCCCTCCCGAAAATCACTTAAACGCGCATACCTCATTACTAAATTAAGATATCCATATAAAATTTGGTATAAGTATTACTCATATGCACAGAAATGTTACTGTGAAATTTTTTCCCGATCGGTCCATAATTGGTCGTAGCTCCGATACAAGGTCCCCTCCCGAAAAACACTTAAACGCGCATAACTCATTACTAAATTAAGATATCCATATAAAATTTGGTATAAGTATTGCCCATATGCATAGAAATATTACTCTGAAAGCTTTTTCCGATCGGTCCATATTTGGTCATAGCTCCCATACAAGGTCCCCTCCCGAAAATCACTTAAACGCGCATAACTCATTACTTAATTAAGATATCCATATAAAATTTGGTATAAGTATTGCCCATATGCATAGAAATATTACTGTGATTTTTTCCCGATCGGTCCATATATGGTCATAGCTCTAGGTCCCCTCCAGAAAATCACTTAGATGAACAATATTCATTACCAAATAATAATATAGATACAGAATTTTGAAATTTTGTCTTTATATACATAATTGGTAATAGCCCCCATACAAGGTCCTTTTACGAAAATCTCTTAAACGCACATTACTCATTACCAAATAAAGCTATACTAAATTACGATATAGATACAAAATTTGACTGAAATATAGCTTTTATGTACAGAAATTTTGCTTAAAGAATTTTTTACGATCGGTCTATAATTGATCTTATCTCCCATACTAGGAACTGCCCCTAAAAGCGCTTTAACCTTATTTAACTATTTGCATTATCAATTTGTGTAGAACAAAATTATATATATGTATGTATTTTCAAAATCCTTAAATCTTTCACACACATGCATACATGCAAATTATTAAATATTGCTAAGCACTATAAAAATATAAAAGAAAATGGCGTTTATAATGTTCAATAAATCTTGGAATTGTAATAGATTTAAAATCCCAAGATTTTTCTATTTAAGACATGAGAAGACTTATTTGTACAAATATTTGATCAATTAGAAAAGTTATAATATAAAAGTAGCTGGTGGAGGGTATTTAAGATTCGGCTCAGCCGAATATAGCACTCTAACTTGATGTTTTCTAAGCTCAGTTTTTGACTCTCCAATTTATATTTTAAAGAATTTGAAATATCAATTGATAATTCGGAGTCAGAGTTATAAAAGCTTAAAAGTTTTGTGCAGACTCCATTTTCTTTATTAAAATATCTCACAACAATAGGAAAAGTTTTAATATTACCTTTGTTAGAAGCATCTGTGGAGATTGAAAATGGATGAGAATTATCTAAGTCCTTTAATAGTGATTCTATAGAATATTTGGCTAGAATATTACGAACTATGTGGCTCATTTTCGTTTTACCACAAATAAAATTTGATGCCACATTTGAATCTGCAAATACATGCTTAATAAGTTTGCTGGTACAATCAGCGGATTGGTAACTATGACTGTGAATAACCGTATGAAAAGCAAACGCAGCTTCTGCAGCTGCACTACATAATCTGGAGTTTTCTGTCTGTTTGTGTACTTTTTTATTAAAGTAGGTGCTAACAGATAATTGTTGACTGCATTTCATGTTTCGTATGTGTTTTTTCATGTGTCGCTTAATATCTGCCAAGCCCCCAAATGCAATAGAAAAAAACAATCCGCAGGCCATACATTTAGCTGTTGTATTATCGTTTCCTCTAGCAATCCAATTAAAAGATCTTTTCCAAGAATCTTTAAATTTGTTTTTTCTTCGTGAAGCTATTTTTGTTTTTTTCGCACTAGTTGGACAACTATCTTCCTCTCCATCCGAGCTTGAACTAAGGGTTTCCTCCGAAATCAATTCCTCCTCCATTTCTAAAACATTAATTTAATTACTTTGCTTTTCAAAATATAGTATTTATGTACTCCCTTAAACGGCTAAAATTGTAAATTGCTTCTGAAATGTCTAAACATATTGAAATGTCTAAATATTTCTAATAATTTAACAGCAAGAAATATTAATAAATGGATTATTTTATACCCTCCACCACCATCAGTGGTGATAGAGGGTATATATAACTTTGTCATTCCGTGTGTAACACCAAGAAATATTCATCTGAGACCCAACAAAGTATATATATTCTTGGACCTTATGAAATTCTGAGTCGATTTAGCTATGTCCGTCCGTCCGTCCGTCTGTCTGTATAAAACATTCTCACGTTAACACGAAGCAATAAAAATTAACGAAATTCACCCAAAATATTTATTATTGTCCAAGGCAGTTTGGAATTGAAAATGAGCAAAATCGGTTCACACCGGGAAAAGTTATGAATCAAAATTTGAAACAACCTCGAAAAAAATAAGCATTTTTTACACATTCTGATGTAATTTTCTCGAAAATTATGAAAGATAATTCCATGAAAATCAGTACACATTCGTTTCTACACAAGAGCTTGCTGAAAATTGCTAGAATCGGTCCACAATTTCATATACCTCCCATACAAAAGTACATATTCCCGGAAAATGGATTTTTGTTAATAACTTCCAGCACAATGTCGAAATCTTTACAAAATTTTACAAATTAAAATCGTACGTCAATAGAATTCATTCAGAGAAAAAATTTTCTGGATCGGTCCATAATTGGACATAGCTCCCATACAAGGTCCCCTCCCGAAAATAACGTAAACGCAAATAATTCATTTTTAAATCAAGTTATCCATATAACATTTGGTACAAGTATTGCCCTCACATACAGAAGTATTACTGTGAAATTTTTTTTTCCATCGGTCCATAATTGGTCATAGCTCCCATACAAGGTCCCTCCCGAAAATCACTTAAACGCGCATAACTCATTACTAACATAAGACATCCATATAAAATTTGGTACAAGTATTACTCATATGCACAGAAATATTATTGTGAAATTTTTTTCCGATCGGTCCATTATTGGTCATAGCTCCCATACAAGGTCCCCTTCCGAAAATCATTTAAACGCGCATAACTCATTACAAAATTAAGATATGCATATAAAATTTGGTACAAGTATTGCTCAAATGCACAGAAATATTACTGTGAAATTTTTTTCCGATCGGTACTCATTACTAAATTGAGATATCCATATAAAATTCGGTAAAAGTATTACTCAATGCACAGAAATATTACTGTAAAATTTTTTTCCTATCGGTCCATCCTTGGTCATAACTCCCATGCAAGGTTCCCTCCCGAAAATCACGAAAAGCACATAACTCATTACAAAATATTGATATCCATACATTTAGCACAAATATTGCTCTTATATACATAAATTACACTATAAAATAGTTTTACGATCGGTCAATACTTGGTCATAGCTCTCATACTAGACTTAATTGTCAATATTCATTACCAAATAATGATATAGATACAGAATTTTGAAATTTTGTTTTTATATACACAATTGGTCATAGCTCCCATACAAGGTCATCTTTCGAAAATCTCTTAAATGCACATTACTCATTACCAAATAAAGCTATTGATATAAAAATTCTATTTCAAGATTTTTGCACGATCGGTTCATAACACACATTACTTATTACTAAATTACGATATAGATACAAAATTTTACTGAAATATAGCTTTCATGTCCAGAAGTTTTGCTTAAAGAATCCGTATTTAACTAGTTGCATTATCAATTTGTGTAGAACAAAATTATATATGTATGTATTTTGAAAATCCTTAAATCTTTCACACACATGCATACATGCAAATTAATAAAAATCGCCAAGCGTTGGTAATGTTCAATAAATCTTGGAATTGTAATAGATTTGAGCTGTTTGAATCTAGGGATTTTTCTATTTAAGATATGAGAAAACTTATTTCTACAAATATTTGATCAATTAGAAAAGTATTAATATCAAAGTAGCTGGTGGAGGGTATTTAAGATTCGGCTCAGCCGAATATAGCACTCTAACTTGTTTTAATTTAAAAACATATTAATAATCGCCGCCGTTTAAGTTAGTAAATTTATTTTTACATTACTTACCATTTATTAAATTTATTCAAAATATAAAAATAATGTTTTGCGTACTTCTAATTATTTTGAATTTATAACTATAAATCACATTTTTTGAAAAAAAGTTTGTAATTTATCAAGGCACTAGAACATTCGCCATTAACCGTTTATTTGTATATTTTTATACCCTACACCACTTTAGTGGGGAGGGTATATCGGATTTGTGCTGATGTTTGTAACGCACAATAATATTGGTCCTATACCCACCTTAAAGTATACCAATCGGATTAGAATCATTTTCTGAGTCGATTTAGCTATGTCCGTCCGTATGTCCGGCCATGTAAACCTTTTAATCAAACTACAGGTCGCAATTTTGAAGATAATGCAATGAAATTTGGCACATGATCTTCTATTGTCCCAGGGACGAAGCCTATTGAAAATGGTTAATATCGGTCAATTATTTCACCTAGCCCCCATACAACTGAGCCCCCGAATAGGGCTTGTAAACCTTGTAATCAAACTACAGGTCGCAATTTTGAAGATAATTGAATGAAATTTGGCACATGATCTTCTATTGTCTCAGAGACGAAGCCTATTGAAAATGGTTAACATCGGTCCATTTTCTCATCTAGCCCCCATACAACTGAACCCCCGAATAGGGCTTGTAAACCTTTTAATCAAAATACAGGTCGCAATTTTGAAGATAATTGAATGAATTTTGGCACATGATCTTCTATTGTCCCAGGGACGAAGCCTATTTTGAAGATAATTCAATGAAATTTGGCTCATGATCTTCTATTGACCCAGAGACGAAGCTTATTGAAAATGGTTAACATCGGTCCATTTTCTCATCTAGCCCCCATACAACTGAACCCCCGAATAGGGCTTGTAAACCTTTTAATCAAACTACAGGTCGCAAATTTAAAGATAATTCAGTGAAATTTGGCAGATGTTCTTCTATGGTACTGGAGACGAAGCTTATTGAAAATGGTTAACATCGGTCCATTATTTCACCTAAACCCCATACAACTGAACCCGACGAATAGGGATTTTAAGTTTATAATTATATTTATTATACTCGTATCTCGACAAAAAGCTGCAAAACCAAGTTCTATACTAGCCTTAATGACTCGCATGAATTTTATAATTATAGGGTCTCATTTAACCATAGCCCCTATACAAATCCCCCTTCAAAATTTGACTTAAATGTCCACAATTTTATTCAACAATAAATTTCTTAGATATAATTCAAGGCAAGGTGCAATTCAACTTAAATGCTTTATTATGAAAACTAAATCACATTTTATTTTTGTAACAGGTGTAGGGTATTATATGGTCGGCCTCGCCCGACTATAATTTCTTACTTGTTTTATATTAAAATATTACAAACATATTACCTATAAAGAAGAGTACAAGGAAAATGTCAACGGTTAAAATAACAAAGTTGCATTGTATATGATTGATAAATTGGTATGGTAGAAATTTAAACAGGGCGTTTCATAAAATGTTTTTTTTTGTATGGACATGTTTACCTCTATAAAATTATGTTGAAAGTACAAAAAAGTACAAAATAGTACAAAAACTAAAAAAAGTACGCGTACTGCTGAAAACAGTACGTCTGGCAAGCCTATATATAAGCTTGGAAAGAACTATAGGCTATATATAAGAACTTAATCCGATGCAACTCCCCTTTCTAAGCCCACTTTTTTTAAAACTAACCTAACCTATATCTTATCCTATAATTATATGAAAGAGAAAGTTTGTTACGCTTTCACGGACAAACTGCTAAACAGATTTTCATGAAATTTAGAACACTAATAGTTCTATTCTAAAGTGGAACAATAGGCTATATAAAATCATGATTTGACGTCACGATTCTTCTTATGCTCACTTTTTTCTATATAATTGTTATAGAAAATTTTCATTCGAGACTTACAGAAAACTACTGAACCGATTTACATAAAATTTGGTATACCGATCTCAGGATCTGGATCGGACGCCACGCCCCTTTTTACACCAACTTTTTGTAAAACAATTATTAAACCAAATTTACGTTCAGGCATACAAAAAACTACTTATCCGATTTTCATGAAATCTGTTATAATGAATGTTGTGGAATGAACAGTATGACACATTACATCTTCAAAACTTATAATATATAATAATAAATGTATATGAGACTCTTTTTTACTCTCTACTCTATAACTAATAAACTTATTTACATAAAATTTGGCATTTAATAGGTCTAACCTCAGAAGTTAAAAAAACTCTATATAGTATTGATTGGATGCTACGCACATTTTTATGTTCACTTTTTGAATAACAGCTATAACACCAAATTTCTATGCTAAATATAAAAAAACGATTTTGAAGAAATTTGGCAACTGACAGTGTATTTTTAGAATCAACTTTTTGATCTGGATTTTATGCTTCATGAAATTTTGCGTCCATTTTTTGTTACATTTATAATGCTCATGATATATACTTCTTATACTTAATGAGAATTATTATTTAGGTAGTTAAAATTTTTATCAAAAATTTATTTTTATTTGAAAACTCTTAAATGTTTGTAGGTCCTTAACTTACTTTACGATTAGGTAAAATAAAAATCTGTAATCAATTTAATTTATTATCAAAACTCGATTTTCATCTAAAGCGTAAAATCGGTTGTGGATTCGTATACCCCATCACTTACATTTTCCACGCGAAAACTATTCTTATTTCAAAACCTGTAATCTGCTGCATATCCTCAAAGAAAAATATTTTAAAACAGAATCGGAAATTTTTTATCAAAGTTATATTGTTGTAGATCTGTATATATTACTTCCATCACAAACTATTTTTATTTCAAAACCTTTAATTTGCTGTATATCCTCAGAAAATAACAATTTTAAAAGCGAATCGGATGTAGTTTCCTACGATCGAGAAAACTATAAACTATATTAGATCTTGAATGAATGTCTACGATGCCACTTTTGTATGCAGTACTGAACAAAAACCGCTCCTAAAATAGGGTAAATAATATATTCATATTACATTATTCACAAAAATTCGAATTTTAAACTACAAATCCATCTAGAAAAGCATTTATATCTCCCCTTAAAATTTCTATTTATATAACTCTTTAAAAATTTACTTTAAATAACTCTCAATTCGAGAAAAAATAAAGATCCGTAATTACTCATATGTTAAAAAAAACATCAAAAATTATCTTGATATAAATTCGATTGCTATATTTTAAATGCAGCTCAAATCTAAAAAACCATGATATGTATTTGACTACTCATTTGAGACAGCACTTTTGCAAATCTTATATAGGTATACATCTAATACGATGCATATAAAGCATTGTTCATATAAAATATGGATGAATTCATCGTTCAATATCTTTTTATACTATTAGAAAATTATCCACCAAAAATTCTGCAAGTATGTCGCACCGTATTTATTCCAAGCTTTTCAAATTAAATAATGATTATGAATAATTCCAGCACACATTTTCCATTTACCATTAACAAATTTCGAAATTTTTTAATTAGAGGAAGATGTGGATATTTTAATTAGTAAAATTATTTGGTAACTTTTTGGTATATCTAATGATATTTGATATTTAAACCTTTATTTCTTCGGATTTAATAAGTGGTGTCTAAATCCATCCAAAACTTTAGTGTGGATGCATAAAAGCTAATGAATAACAAGTCAGAGTGCTATATTCGGCGTAGCCGAATCTTAAGTACCCTCCACCAGCTACTTATACATATATTAATACTTTTCTAATTGATCAAATATTTGTAGAAATAAGTTTTCTCATGTCTTGAATAGAAAAAATACAAAGATTTAAACAGCTTAAATCTATTACAATTCCATGATTTATTGAACATTACAAACACAATTTTCTTTATATTTTTATAGCGCTTAGCGATATTTAGTAATTTGCATGTATGCATGTGTGTAAAAGATTTAAGGATTTTCAAAATAAATATATATAATTTTCTTCTACACAAATTGATAATGCAACTAGTTAAATATGGTTAAAGCGCTTTTAGGGGCAGGACATAGTATGGGAGATATGACCAATTATAGACCGATCGTAAAGAATTTTTTGAGCAAAATTTTGTTCATAAAAGCTATATTTCAGTCAAATTTTGTATCTATATCGTAATTTAGTAATAAGTAATGTGTGTTTATAATTGTTTATTGTTATGAACCGATCGTGAAAAAATCTTGAAATATAATTTTTGTATACAAAATTAATATTTGGGCCAAATTTTTTATCAATAGCTTTATTTGGTAATGAGTAATGTGCGTTTAAGAGATTTTCGTAAAAGGACCTTGTATGGGAGCTATGACCAATAAAGACAAAATAAAAAATTTTGTAATGAGTTATGTGCGTTTAAGTGATTTTCGGGAGGGAACCTTGTATGGGAGCTATGACCAAAGTTGGACCGATCATGAAAAAATGCTCAAATAACATTTCTGTGTACAAAAGTAGTATTTATGCCAAATGTTTTATGGGTATCACTATTTGATAATGAGTTATGTGCCATTAAGTGTTTTTCTGAAAGGGACCTTGTATGGGAGCTATGATCAATTATGGACCGATAGGAAAACAAATTCACAGTAATATTTGTCTGTATATGAGCAATGCTTGTGCTAAACTTCATATAAATATCTTAATTTAGTAATTAGTTATGTGCGTTTAAGTGATTTTCGGGAGGGGACCTTGTATGGGAGCTATGACCAATTATGGACCGCTCGGAGAAAAATTTCACAGTAATATTTCTGTGCATATGAGTAATACTAATACCAACTTTTATATGGATATCTTAATTTAGTAATGAGTTATGCGCGTTTAAGTGATTTTCGGGAGGGGACCTTGTATGGGAGCTATGACCAATTATGGACCGATCAGAAAAAACTTTCACAGTAAAATTTTCTTGCGTATGAGCAATACTTATACCAAATTTTGTATGGATATCTTAATTTAGTAATGAGTTATGCGCGTTTAAGTGATTTTCGGTAGGGGACCTTGTATGGGAGCTATGACCAATTATGGATCGATGGAACAAAAATTTCACAGTAATATTTCTGTATGTGAGAGCAATACTTGTACCAAATTTTATATGGATGTCTTAATTTAGTAATGAATTATTTGCGTTTAAGTTATTTTCGGGAGGGGACCATGTATGGGAGCTATGTCCAATTATGGACCGATCCAGAAAATTTTTTCTCTGAATGAATTCTATTCACATAAGATTTTAATTTGTAAAATTTTGTAAAGATTTCGAAATTGTGACGGAAGTTATTAACAAAAAATCCATTTTCCGGGAATATGTACTTTTGTATGGGAGGTATATGAAATTGTTGACCGATTCTGGCAATTTTCAGCAGGAGTCAAGCTCTTGTGTAGAAACGAATGTATGGTGATTTTCATGGAATTATCTTGCATAGTTTTCGAGAAAATTACATCAGAATGTGTAAAAAATGCTTATTTTTTTTCGAGGTTGTTTCAAATTTTGATTCATAACATTTCCGGGTGTGAACCGATTTTGCTTATTTTTAATACCAAACTGCCTAGGACAATAATAAATATTTTGGGTGAATTTCGAGAATGTTTTATACAGACAGACAGACGGACGGACGGACATAGCTAAATCGACTCAGAATTTCATAAGGTCCAAGAATATATATACTTTGTTGGGTCTCAGATGAATATTTCTTGGTGTTACACACGGAATGACAAAGTTATATATACCCTCTATCACCACTGATGGTGGTGGAGGGTATAAAAAACTTAAAAAATTATTTTTCAGTGATCAGAAATTCAGTTCCCTGAACGTAATTCCTAAGAATCTCCCAATCAGTGTTAGTCAGGAATGTTATTTCCGGAATAACATCACTTCCAAGAGACTTGGATCTAAATTCGACGAATGCCTCGCAGTGGAAAAGAAAGTGCTCCAGAGTTTCACTCTCCTCTCCACTTGCTCTACATTCGTCTGAATCCGCACGTCCAATTTTGCATAGATGTGCTCGTAGTCCTGTGTGTCCACTCAGAATACGTACCATCATACTAACTTCAGACTTGCTCATTTTGAGGAGATTTTTCGTCTTGCTCTCATCAGGGTCACCCCATAGGATCTTTGTGGTTCTACCCACTGTTTCATTATTCCAAGAGGCCTTATGGGATTCTCTCACCCATATTTTTAGTTCAGCTTTTGTTGCGTCGAATGGTTTTGCGTTTGTCAGGTTAACTGCCTCGAGCTCCCTTCCCTTTAAAGCTATTACATTCGCCCTTTCGTTACCGACTACTCCCGAGTGGACTGGTACCCATATGATGCATAAGCTAGAATTGATCTAATTACACTTTTATAAAGCCAATTTGTCATAGTAGGACTAAGACCCCATTTCATGCCTATAGTTTTCCTACATATCGCCCAGCACCGATGTGCCTTGTTGATCCTATCCTCTATGTGGTGTCTCCATTTTAATTTCCGGTCGAGGATTACACCTAAGTACTTAACTTTGTCTGTCACTGGTATCTTCTTGCCCAGGAAGCAAGGTTCAGTGTACGTAGAAATTTTTGTCTTTCTTGTGAAAAAAAAGATTTCCGTTTTTGCCGGGTTAACATTGAGGCCTCTCGGTTGAGCCCAGCTCAAGGCCGTATTCAGAGCCTCCTCAGCTCTTCTACACAAGTAATTTGGATCGTTTCCCTTTAAAAGTATTACGACATCGTCTGCATAGCAGACAGGCCTAAGTCCTTTCTCAGTTAGGGTCCTTAGGAGGCTATTAATCGTGGTAACCCAGAGTAAAGGTGACAAAATGCGACCCTGTGGTATACCGCGAAATACCTTTTTCCTGATAGTTATATCGTGCACTTCGCAGCTTATCCATCTGTTCCTTAGCATGTGGTTGATCCAGTTACGGAGCACCCGGTCAACATAAAACTGGTCTAGGGATTGGATAAGAGTATCAGTGTGCACGTTATTGAAGGCGCCATCGATGTCAATGCATACCGCCAGTGTATACAGATTGCTATCAAAGGATGTACCTATGTAGTAGACAACTTCGTTTAAAGCGGTTTCCACCGATCGTCCTTTACATAAGCATGCTGCTTAAATTTTAGGTCTTTGTCGGGTATACTGCTTTTCACCATACTATCAACTATCCGTTCCAAGGTTTTAAGTAGGAAGGACGTAAGACTTATCGTTCGATAAGATTTAGGTGTCGAATAGCTAGGTTTCCCTGGTTTAGGTATAAATATTACCCTTGCATCCTGCCATTTAATGGGAGTATACGTGAATTTCAAGCATGCAGTGAATATCTGAGACAGATGTTCGAAAACCAGTCCCGCCTCCATCTGTAGGAGTGCCGGGAAAATGCCATCCGGCCCTGGAGCTTTATAGGGAGCGAAGCTTTTGATTGCCCCTTTAACCATATCAGATGTAATTACAATTTCCGTGTTAGCCTCCCATTCCTCCAATATCGGTTCATCTATGTTATTCGATATAATGGGTGGAAAATGAGAGTCCATTTGGAGTTTCATTGTCTCCTCCATATCCTCCAACCTCCTGCCCGTATCATCGACCATAGATTCTGGTTGGACATGAGTTTTGGATAGGAATTTTTTTTATCTTCGATACGTCATTTACGCTGTCTACCTGTTCACAGAAAAGTTTCCAGGAGTCTCGTTTGGCTTTACGAACAATTTTCTTATATTCACCAAGTTTACTACGATACTCATCCCAGTATACTGCGGTCTTTTTACGCCGTGCCCGGTTAAATAGTTTGCGAAGAGTCTTACCAAGGTTCCGGATCTCCCCGGTTACCCAGGGTTTCTCCTGGGCAGATCTCCGCTCTCGCAGAGGGCAGCTGTCCTCGAACGATTCAATCAAGGCACTTGTGAGCATTTCTAATTTGGTGTCTATGTCCTCTTTATTTCGACTTTGAAAAGTGTTCTGACATAAACGGTTCTTTAGTAAGGAACCGAACATTGTGCAATTAGTTTTAGACTTATTCCGAAACTTTATCGGCTTTGGTGGCGGCCGTAGTATTTTGAATCTTATGTACCGATGGTCAGAAAAGGAGTGCTCGTCCGAAACTCTCCAATCCACTATAGTTTCTAATCGATTTTTTTTGGCAAAAATTGGAAAAAACAAATTTTAATAATTGTTGAAAGTGAATTTATTTTCTTAATAGCAACACTCCAAGCAATCCAGAAAATATATTTAAACAAAATAGTTGGCAACACTACCGGTCTGCTAAGCTTTCAAATTTGAAACTTTAAATACTAGTCCTTAAATAAGTGTTAAAACGGTGTTATAATTGTGTAATGAACAAACCTTAAAAAATAAAGTTATAAAATAATTAGAAAATGGAAAATGCAGCCCAAGAATAGAAGTTTTATGATATATTTTTGAATTTTATTTTTGTTGAGTTCTTGTCGTAATTTTTATACCCTCCACCACTATCAGTGGTGATAGAGGGTATATATAACTTTGTCATTCCGTGTGTAACACCAAGAAATATTCATCTGAGACCCAACAAAGTATATATATTCTTGGACCTTATGAAATTCTGAGTCGATTTAGCTATGTCCGTCTGTCCGTCCGTCCGTCCGTCTGTCTGTCTGTCTGTATAAAACATTCTCACGTTAACACGAAGCAACCAAAATTATCGAAATTCACCCCCGGAAATGTTATGAATCAAAATTTGAAACAACCTCGAAAAAAATAAGCATTTTTTACACATTCTGATGTAATTTTCTCGAAAACTATGCAAGATAATTCCATGAAAATCACCGTACATTCGTTTCTACACAAGAGCTTGACTCCTGCTGAAAATTGCCAGAATCGGTCAACAATTTCATATACCTCACATACAAAAGTACATATTCCCGGAAAATGGATTTTTTGTTAATAACTTCCGTCACAATTTCGAAATCTTTACAAAATTTTACAAATTAAAATCTTATGTGAATAGAATTCATTCAGAGAAAAATTTTTCTGGATCGGTCCATAATTGGACATAGCTCCCATACAAGGTCCCCTCCCGAAAATAACTTAAACGCAAATAATTCATTACTAAATTAAGACATCCATATAAAATTTGGTACAAGTATTGCTCTCACATACAGAAATATTACTGTGAAATCTTTGTTCCATCGATCCATAATTGGTCATAGCTCCCATACAAGGTCCCCTACCGAAAATCACTTAAACGCGCATAACTCATCATTACTAAATTAAGATATCCATATAAAATTTGGTATAAGTATTGCTCATACGCAAGGAAATTTTACTGTGAAAGCTTTTCTGATCGGTCCATAATTGGTCATAGCTCCCATACAAGGTCCCCTCCCGAAAATCACTTAAACGCGCATAACTCATTACTAAATTAAGATATCCATATAAAAGTTGGTATTAGTATTACTCATATGCACAGAAATATTACTGTGAAATTTTTCTCCGAGCGGTCCATAATTGGTCATAGCTCCCATACAAGGTCCCCTCCCAAAAATCACTTAAACGCATATAACTCATTACAAAATTAAGATATCCACATAAAATTTGGTACAAGTATTGCTCATATGCACAAAAATATTACTGTGAAATTTTTCTCCTAGCGGTCCATAATTGGTCATAGCTCCCATACAAGGTCCCCTCCCGAAAATCACTTAAACGCACATAACTCATTACAAAATTAAGATATCCACATATGCACGAAAATATTACTGTGAATTTTTTTTCCGATCGGTCCATAATTGGTTATAGCTCCCATACAAGGTCCCCTTCCGAAAATCACTTAAACGCACATAACTAATTACTAAATTAAGATATTTATATGAAGTTTAGCACAAGCATTGCTCATATACAGACAAATATTACTGTGAATTTGTTTTCCTATCGGTCCATAATTGATCATAGCTCCCGTACAAGGTCCCTTTCAGAAAAACACTTAAAGGCACATAACTCATTATCAAATAGCGATACCCATAAAACATTTGACATAAATACTACTTTTGTACACAGAAATGTTATTTGAGCATTTTTTCATGATCGGTCCAACTGTGGTCATAGCTCCCATACAAGGTTCCCTCCCGAAAATCACTTAAACGCACATAACTCATTACAAAATATTGATATCCATACATTTAGCAAAAATATTGCTCTTATATACATATATTAAACTATAAAATTGTTTTACGATCGGTCCATATTTGGTCATAGCTCTTATACTAGGTCCCCTCCAGAAAATCACTTAAATGCACAATATTCATTACCAAATAATGATATAGATACAGAATTTTAAAATTTTGTCTTTATATACATAATTGGTCATAGCTCCCATACAAGGTCCTTTTACGAAAATCTCTTAAACGCACATTACTCATTACCAAATAAAGCTATTGATAAAAAGTTTGGCCCAAATATTAATTTTGTATGCAAAAATTATATTTCAAGATTTTTTCACGATCGGTTCATAACATAGGTGCGGTCGGTCCCATATAAGGTTCCCTTCAGAAAATCACTTAAACACACATTACTTATTACTAAATTACGATATAGATACAAAATTTGACTGAAATATAGATTTTATGAACAGAAATTTTGCTTAAAAAATTTTTTACGATCGGTCTATAATTGGTCATATCTCCCATACTATGTCCTGCCCCTAAAAGCGCTTTAACCGTATTTAACTAGTTGCATTATCAATTTGTGTAGAACAAAATTATATATATTTATTTTGAAAATCCTTAAATCTTTTACACACATGCAAAATACTAAATATCGCTAAGCGCTATAAAAATATAAAGAAAATGGTGTTTGTAATGTTCAATAAACCATGGAATTGTAATAGATTTAAGCTGTTTGAATCTTTGTATTTTTTCTATTCAAGACATGAGAAAACTTATTTCTACAAATATTTGATCAATTAGAAAAGTATTAATATATGTATAAGTAGCTGGTGGAGGGTACTTAAGATTCGGATCAGCCGAATATAGCACTCTGACTTGTTGTTATTGCGTTTGTGGAGTGTTCTAGTGTCAACATAACCTATAAGTTCCGTTGATCAAAAGTTGAGATTGGGCACGAACTTGCATGGAATTTTACATGTGGAAGTGTTCGTCCAAGTGTGTATTTTGAGCGTATATTCATATCTCGCCAGCATTTTTCAGCAAATTCCCACAATTGTAATCTTAATTTATCACAATTTTTGATTAAGCGTACCAAAATGCTTCGGTTTGTCTATGGATGGCGAGAAAACTGGGTTTGATTTTGATACTTGTGAAAATTCTTTTGAACTAGATGTTGAAGAATATATATTCGTTTTCAAAGTATTTAATATTCATGTTTGTTCTGTTAATCGATTCGTTTTCAAAACCGAGAAGCTATTAAAAACGAATTTGGTGTTCTGCAAATTTAATTTTTATTTGAAAGCAAAATTCAGAAAAATAAACATATTTAAATGAAAAAGAGTTTAAAATGCCCATAGCATTTATATTAAGTTACAATTGTATTAAAAACGCAAACAATAATTATTTAATTACATATTAGAATAAAATTAAATACGATTTACTCTCGGCTCGGTTTTAAAACGAGAAAAATTATGAGAACTCGTTTTTAAACGAGAAATTTACTCGGATTCGGTTCACAAAAACAGACATGAATATTATTGAGTTTTTTTAGTTTTTGATTAAAAAACACAAATAATTTTTTAAAAAGGTATTTAAAAATATTTTATGCAATAGTATACGAAACAACTAGGTTAGTATAATACATATAAAGTACTGCACAAAAATATAGCGCACCTTGTATTAGGTTTTTATTCTGTTTATACCCTCCACCACCATCAGTGGTGATAGAGGGTATATATAACTTTGTCATTCCGTGTGTAACACCAAGAAATATTCATCTGAGACCCAACAAAGTATATATATTCTTGGACCTTATGAAATTCTGAGTCGATTTAGCTATGTCCGTCTGTCCGTCCGTCCGTCTGTCTGTCTGTATAAAACATTCTCACGTTAACACGAAGCAACAAAAATTATCGAAATTCACCCAAAATATTTATTATTGTCCTAGGCAGTTTGGTATTGAAAATAAGCAAAATCGGTTCACACCCGGAAATGTTATGAATCAAAATTTGAAACAACCTCGAAAAAAATAAGCATTTTTTACATATTCTGATGTAATTTCCTCGAAAACTATGCAAGATAATTCCATGAAAATCACCATACATTCGTTTCTACACAAGAGCTTGACTCCTGCTGAAAATTGCCAGAATCGGTCAACAATTTCATATACCTCCCATACAAAAGTACATATTCCCGGAAAATGGATTTTTTGTTAATAACTTCCGCCACAATCTCGAAATCTTTACAAAATTTTACAAATTAAAATCTTATGTGAATAGACTTCATTCAGAGAAAAAATTTTCTGGATCGGTCCATAATTGGACATAGCTCCCATACATGGTCCCCTCCCGAAAATAACTTAAACGCAAATAATTCATTACTAAATTAAGACATCCATATAAAATTTGGTACAAGTATTGCTCTCACATACAGAAATATTACTGTGAAATTTTTGTTCCATCGATCCATAATTGGTCATAGCTCCCATACAAGGTCCCCTACCGAAAATCACTTAAACGCGCATAACTCATTACTAAATTAAGATATCCATATAAAATTTGGTAAAAGTATTGCTCATACGCAAGGAAATTTTACTGTGAAAGTTTTTTCTGATCGGTCCATAATTGGCCATAGCTCCCATACAAGATCCCCTCCCAAAAATCACTTAAACGCATTTACAAAATTAAGATATCCACATAAAATTTGGTACAAGTATTGCTCATATGTTGCAGATTTTCTCAAAGGAAAGTATTACAAAAACAAAACTCAAATAATTTCAAATTTAACGGAAAGTTAAATCCTTATATAATATTTCATAATATGTCAAACACAGTTCTTTTAGTTTCTGCATATTTTATTTACATACAAAAACAAATAATTTCTCCAATAATAATATTTTATTTAATAAATTTTAGAACAAGAAATCTCCAAAATATTTCTAACTGATGAAAATTTATTTTTCTAATTATATAAAAAAAATTGCTTTGTTTATTTGCTGATACATTTAGGCGTTTGTAAAAAAATATTCCATGATAAGGAAAATCAACAACAATTTCTTTTGTTTTCATAATTTCCGAGAAAAAAAAATATTAAGAAATCGGTTGACAAAGAAAATATTCATTCATAAAGAAAATTTCCAGTTTTCCCAAACATTTATGTTGGAATTGGAAATTTACTATGCAAAAATTACATAAGTGAGCATTGAATTAGTGCAAAAAAAATTATATTATACATTTAATGTCAGCAATCACTGACATCAATGTTATGACAAAAGTAGACAAATTTTATTGCCTCGACTGTAAGGATTTACAACATTACACAGTTGTTTATTCAATTATGTTTAATTATTGTTTCATTCAATTACGTCTCATTTACTGCATTACAGCTTATTACTAATGAAAATATGTACAATCTCAATAGCGTGTAATTTTGGATCTTTCTTTTTTCATCTGACTCTCGCACCGATAAGATTGCCTAGTTATATAAAAAAAAATCTGATATACAAGTTTAAAATATAACCTTAATTTTGAAGAATCCATCTCATATTAAGTGAGATAAATATTTTATAAAGATTAAATTATATTTCTAATTAATTACAATATTACCTTGTGGAAAACCCAGTAGAAATCTGGTAAGCATTATTACAAATTTTATTTTACCAAAATTTTTGCCGAGATATAGAAAATTATTTAAAGTTAACACACTTTTAATAATTGATACACAATTACTCGGACAACATTTCTTAAAAAAAAAAAAAACGCAAAACTGTGTAAAATGTCAGAAAACAGCATCAAAATATGGTCCGAAACTAATGATGATTAAGACGAATGTGCATTACAACCTTACGTAATCATAACCTCAACACCATTGGTTAATTACCTCATTAGCTCTAGTTTTCAGCCTTTACCAGAAGATTCTATTTAAAGCATATGCCAGGCCCTCATTTTATTGTTTATCGACATCATTTGGTTAAACAAACCAACATTAATTATCCAATACATTCAACAGTTATCACCATTCAATTACTTCAATAAAATTGTTCGCTGATATATAAATTTGTCCATTTGTACATTTGCTAAGGTGTCACACTGTAGTTGAGAAACAACGTGAAATATTAAAGCAATGACGTCATCAACCAATAATGATATTGGAAATTCATCAATAAGTACACTCTCTCTCTCATCACTAACATAACATTAAACAAAATACATTTTAAACTTAACAGAATTATTATATTAACACTAAATGATATTTATTATTTAATAGTATGCTAAATATAACATTAACAATTGTAAGTAACTAAGTTTATCTCTGTTACAGAACAAACAAAAGCTTAGTTTCTCTTAATTTTTATATCTTTGTTATTGTTACAAGTATTTTACATAGAAAATGAAATAAGCAACAATTACATACATTATGAATTTGTTTTCCTATCGGTCCATAATTGATCATAGCTCCCGTACAAGGTCCCTTTCAGAAAAACACTTAAAGGCACATAACTCATTATCAAATAGCGATACCCATAAAACGTTTGACATAAATACTACTTTTGTACACAGAAATGTATAAATTATATTTCTAATTAATTACAATATTACCTTGTGGAAAACCCAGTAGAAATCTGGTAAGCATTATTACAAATTTTATTTTACCTAAATTTTTGCCGAGATATAGAAAATTATTTAAAGTTAACACACTTTTAATAATTGATACACAATTACTCGGACAACATTTCTTAAAAAAAAAACGCAAAACTGTGTAAAATGTCAGAAAACAGCATCAAAATATGGTCCGAAACTAATGATGATTAAGACGAATGTGCATTACAACCTTACGTAATCATAACCTCAACACCATTGGTTAATTACCTCATTAGCTCTAGTTTTCAGCCTTTACCAGAAGATTCTATTTAAAGCATATGCCAGGCCCTCGTTTTATTGTTTATCGACATCATTTGGTTAAACAAACCAACATTAATTATCCAATACATTCAACAGTTATCACCATTCAATTACTTCAATAAAATTGTTCGCTGATATATAAATTTGTCCATTTGTACATTTGCTAAGGTGTCACACTGTAGTTGAGAAACAACGTGAAATATTAAAGCAATGACGTCATCAACCAATAATGATATTGGAAATTCATCAATAAGCACACTCTCTCTCTCATCACTAACATAACATTAAACAAAATACATTTTAAACTTAACAGAATTATTATATTAACACTAAATGATATTTATTATTTAATAGTATGCTAAATATAACATTAACAATTGTAAGTAACTAAGTTTATCTCTGTTACAGAACAAACAAAAGCTTAGTTTCTCTTAATTTTTATATCTTTGTTATTGTTACAAGTATTTTACATAGAAAATGAAATAAGCAACAATTACATACATTATGAATTTGTTTTCCTATCGGTCCATAATTGATCATAGCTCCCGTACAAGGTCCCTTTCAGAAAAACACTTAAAGGCACATAACTCATTATCAAATAGCGATACCCATAAAACGTTTGACATAAATACTACTTTTGTACACAGAAATGTTATTTGAGCATTTTTTCATGATCGGTCCAACTTTGGTCATAGCTCCCATACAAGGTTCCCTCCCGAAAATCACTTAAACGCACATAACTCATTACAAAATATTGATATCCATACATTTAGCAAAAATATTGCTCTTATATACATATATTAAACTATAAAATTGTTTTACGATCGGTCCATATTTGGTCATAGCTCTTATACTAGGTCCCCTCCAGAAAATCACTTAAATGCACAATATTCATTACCAAATAATGATATAGATACAGAATTTTAAAATTTTGTCTTTATATACATAATTGGTCATAGCTCCCATACAAGGTCCTTTTACGAAAATCTCTTAAACGCACATTACTCATTACCAAATAAAGCTATTGATAAAAAGTTTGGCCCAAATATTAATTTTGTATGCAAAAATTATATTTCAAGATTTTTTCACGATCGGTTCATAACATAGGTGCGGTCGGTCCCATATAAGGTTCCCTTCAGAAAATCACTTAAACACACATTACTTATTACTAAATTACGATATAGATACAAAATTTGACTGAAATATAGATTTTATGAACAGAAATTTTGCTTAAAAAATTTTTTACGATCGGTCTATAATTGGTCATATCTCCCATACTATGTCCTGCCCCTAAAAGCGCTTTAACCGTATTTAACTAGTTGCATTATCAATTTGTGTAGAACAAAATTATATATATTTATTTTGAAAATCCTTAAATCTTTTACACACATGCAAAATACTAAATATCGCTAAGCGCTATAAAAATATAAAGAAAATGGTGTTTGTAATGTTCAATAAACCATGGAATTGTAATAGATTTAAGCTGTTTGAATCTTTGTATTTTTTCTATTCAAGACATGAGAAAACTTATTTCTACAAATATTTGATCAATTAGAAAAGTATTAATATATGTATAAGTAGCTGGTGGAGGGTACTTAAGATTCGGATCAGCCGAATATAGCACTCTGACTTGTTGTTATTGCGTTTGTGGAGTGTTCTAGTGTCAACATAACCTATAAGTTCCGTTGATCAAAAGTTGAGATTGGGCACGAACTTGCATGGAATTTTACATGTGGAAGTGTTCGTCCAAGTGTGTATTTTGAGCGTATATTCATATCTCGCCAGCATTTTTCAGCAAATTCCCACAATTGTAATCTTAATTTATCACAATTTTTGATTAAGCGTACCAAAATGCTTCGGTTTGTCTATGGATGGCGAGAAAACTGGGTTTGATTTTGATACTTGTGAAAATTCTTTTGAACTAGATGTTGAAGAATATATATTCGTTTTCAAAGTATTTAATATTCATGTTTGTTCTGTTAATCGATTCGTTTTCAAAACCGAGAAGCTATTAAAAACGAATTTGGTGTTCTGCAAATTTAATTTTTATTTGAAAGCAAAATTCAGAAAAATAAACATATTTAAATGAAAAAGAGTTTAAAATGCCCATAGCATTTATATTAAGTTACAATTGTATTAAAAACGCAAACAATAATTATTTAATTACATATTAGAATAAAATTAAATACGATTTACTCTCGGCTCGGTTTTAAAACGAGAAAAATTATGAGAACTCGTTTTTAAACGAGAAATTTACTCGGATTCGGTTCACAAAAACAGACATGAATATTATTGAGTTTTTTAGTTTTTGATTAAAAATCACAAATAATTTTTTAAAAAGGTATTTAAAAATATTTTATGCAATAGTATACGAAACAACTAGGTTAGTATAATACATATAAAGTACTGCACAAAAATATAGCGCACCTTGTATTAGGTTTTTATTCTGTTTATACCCTCCACCACCATCAGTGGTGATAGAGGGTATATATAACTTTGTCATTCCGTGTGTAACACCAAGAAATATTCATCTGAGACCCAACAAAGTATATATATTCTTGGACCTTATGAAATTCTGAGTCGATTTAGCTATGTCCGTCTGTCCGTCCGTCCGTCTGTCTGTCTGTATAAAACATTCTCACGTTAACACGAAGCAACAAAAATTATCGAAATTCACCCAAAATATTTATTATTGTCCTAGGCAGTTTGGTATTGAAAATAAGCAAAATCGGTTCACACCCGGAAATGTTATGAATCAAAATTTGAAACAACCTCGAAAAAAATAAGCATTTTTTACATATTCTGATGTAATTTCCTCGAAAACTATGCAAGATAATTCCATGAAAATCACCATACATTCGTTTCTACACAAGAGCTTGACTCCTGCTGAAAATTGCCAGAATCGGTCAACAATTTCATATACCTCCCATACAAAAGTACATATTCCCGGAAAATGGATTTTTTGTTAATAACTTCCGCCACAATCTCGAAATCTTTACAAAATTTTACAAATTAAAATCTTATGTGAATAGACTTCATTCAGAGAAAAAATTTTCTGGATCGGTCCATAATTGGACATAGCTCCCATACATGGTCCCCTCCCGAAAATAACTTAAACGCAAATAATTCATTACTAAATTAAGACATCCATATAAAATTTGGTACAAGTATTGCTCTCACATACAGAAATATTACTGTGAAATTTTTGTTCCATCGATCCATAATTGGTCATAGCTCCCATACAAGGTCCCCTACCGAAAATCACTTAAACGCGCATAACTCATTACTAAATTAAGATATCCATATAAAATTTGGTAAAAGTATTGCTCATACGCAAGGAAATTTTACTGTGAAAGTTTTTTCTGATCGGTCCATAATTGGCCATAGCTCCCATACAAGATCCCCTCCCAAAAATCACTTAAACGCATTTACAAAATTAAGATATCCACATAAAATTTGGTACAAGTATTGCTCATATGTTGCAGATTTTCTCAAAGGAAAGTATTACAAAAACAAAACTCAAATAATTTCAAATTTAACGGAAAGTTAAATCCTTATATAATATTTCATAATATGTCAAACACAGTTCTTTTAGTTTCTGCATATTTTATTTACATACAAAAACAAATAATTTCTCCAATAATAATATTTTATTTAATAAATTTTAGAACAAGAAATCTCCAAAATATTTCTAACTGATGAAAATTTATTTTTCTAATTATATAAAAAAAATTGCTTTGTTTATTTGCTGATACATTTAGGCGTTTGTAAAAAAATATTCCATGATAAGGAAAATCAACAACAATTTCTTTTGTTTTCATAATTTCCGAGAAAAAAAAATATTAAGAAATCGGTTGACAAAGAAAATATTCATTCATAAAGAAAATTTCCAGTTTTCCCAAACATTTATGTTGGAATTGGAAATTTACTATGCAAAAATTACATAAGTGAGCATTGAATTAGTGCAAAAAAAATTATATTATACATTTAATGTCAGCAATCACTGACATCAATGTTATGACAAAAGTAGACAAATTTTATTGCCTCGACTGTAAGGATTTACAACATTACACAGTTGTTTATTCAATTATGTTTAATTATTGTTTCATTCAATTACGTCTCATTTACTGCATTACAGCTTATTACTAATGAAAATATGTACAATCTCAATAGCGTGTAATTTTGGATCTTTCTTTTTTCATCTGACTCTCGCACCGATAAGATTGCCTAGTTATATAAAAAAAAATCTGATATACAAGTTTAAAATATAACCTTAATTTTGAAGAATCCATCTCATATTAAGTGAGATAAATATTTTATAAAGATTAAATTATATTTCTAATTAATTACAATATTACCTTGTGGAAAACCCAGTAGAAATCTGGTAAGCATTATTACAAATTTTATTTTACCAAAATTTTTGCCGAGATATAGAAAATTATTTAAAGTTAACACACTTTTAATAATTGATACACAATTACTCGGACAACATTTCTTAAAAAAAAAAAAAACGCAAAACTGTGTAAAATGTCAGAAAACAGCATCAAAATATGGTCCGAAACTAATGATGATTAAGACGAATGTGCATTACAACCTTACGTAATCATAACCTCAACACCATTGGTTAATTACCTCATTAGCTCTAGTTTTCAGCCTTTACCAGAAGATTCTATTTAAAGCATATGCCAGGCCCTCATTTTATTGTTTATCGACATCATTTGGTTAAACAAACCAACATTAATTATCCAATACATTCAACAGTTATCACCATTCAATTACTTCAATAAAATTGTTCGCTGATATATAAATTTGTCCATTTGTACATTTGCTAAGGTGTCACACTGTAGTTGAGAAACAACGTGAAATATTAAAGCAATGACGTCATCAACCAATAATGATATTGGAAATTCATCAATAAGTACACTCTCTCTCTCATCACTAACATAACATTAAACAAAATACATTTTAAACTTAACAGAATTATTATATTAACACTAAATGATATTTATTATTTAATAGTATGCTAAATATAACATTAACAATTGTAAGTAACTAAGTTTATCTCTGTTACAGAACAAACAAAAGCTTAGTTTCTCTTAATTTTTATATCTTTGTTATTGTTACAAGTATTTTACATAGAAAATGAAATAAGCAACAATTACATACATTATGAATTTGTTTTCCTATCGGTCCATAATTGATCATAGCTCCCGTACAAGGTCCCTTTCAGAAAAACACTTAAAGGCACATAACTCATTATCAAATAGCGATACCCATAAAACGTTTGACATAAATACTACTTTTGTACACAGAAATGTATAAATTATATTTCTAATTAATTACAATATTACCTTGTGGAAAACCCAGTAGAAATCTGGTAAGCATTATTACAAATTTTATTTTACCTAAATTTTTGCCGAGATATAGAAAATTATTTAAAGTTAACACACTTTTAATAATTGATACACAATTACTCGGACAACATTTCTTAAAAAAAAAACGCAAAACTGTGTAAAATGTCAGAAAACAGCATCAAAATATGGTCCGAAACTAATGATGATTAAGACGAATGTGCATTACAACCTTACGTAATCATAACCTCAACACCATTGGTTAATTACCTCATTAGCTCTAGTTTTCAGCCTTTACCAGAAGATTCTATTTAAAGCATATGCCAGGCCCTCGTTTTATTGTTTATCGACATCATTTGGTTAAACAAACCAACATTAATTATCCAATACATTCAACAGTTATCACCATTCAATTACTTCAATAAAATTGTTCGCTGATATATAAATTTGTCCATTTGTACATTTGCTAAGGTGTCACACTGTAGTTGAGAAACAACGTGAAATATTAAAGCAATGACGTCATCAACCAATAATGATATTGGAAATTCATCAATAAGCACACTCTCTCTCTCATCACTAACATAACATTAAACAAAATACATTTTAAACTTAACAGAATTATTATATTAACACTAAATGATATTTATTATTTAATAGTATGCTAAATATAACATTAACAATTGTAAGTAACTAAGTTTATCTCTGTTACAGAACAAACAAAAGCTTAGTTTCTCTTAATTTTTATATCTTTGTTATTGTTACAAGTATTTTACATAGAAAATGAAATAAGCAACAATTACATACATTATGAATTTGTTTTCCTATCGGTCCATAATTGATCATAGCTCCCGTACAAGGTCCCTTTCAGAAAAACACTTAAAGGCACATAACTCATTATCAAATAGCGATACCCATAAAACGTTTGACATAAATACTACTTTTGTACACAGAAATGTTATTTGAGCATTTTTTCATGATCGGTCCAACTTTGGTCATAGCTCCCATACAAGGTTCCCTCCCGAAAATCACTTAAACGCACATAACTCATTACAAAATATTGATATCCATACATTTAGCAAAAATATTGCTCTTATATACATATATTAAACTATAAAATTGTTTTACGATCGGTCCATATTTGGTCATAGCTCTTATACTAGGTCCCCTCCAGAAAATCACTTAAATGCACAATATTCATTACCAAATAATGATATAGATACAGAATTTTAAAATTTTGTCTTTATATACATAATTGGTCATAGCTCCCATACAAGGTCCTTTTACGAAAATCTCTTAAACGCACATTACTCATTACCAAATAAAGCTATTGATAAAAAGTTTGGCCCAAATATTAATTTTGTATGCAAAAATTATATTTCAAGATTTTTTCACGATCGGTTCATAACATAGGTGCGGTCGGTCCCATATAAGGTTCCCTTCAGAAAATCACTTAAACACACATTACTTATTACTAAATTACGATATAGATACAAAATTTGACTGAAATATAGATTTTATGAACAGAAATTTTGCTTAAAAAATTTTTTACGATCGGTCTATAATTGGTCATATCTCCCATACTATGTCCTGCCCCTAAAAGCGCTTTAACCGTATTTAACTAGTTGCATTATCAATTTGTGTAGAACAAAATTATATATATTTATTTTGAAAATCCTTAAATCTTTTACACACATGCAAAATACTAAATATCGCTAAGCGCTATAAAAATATAAAGAAAATGGTGTTTGTAATGTTCAATAAACCATGGAATTGTAATAGATTTAAGCTGTTTGAATCTTTGTATTTTTTCTATTCAAGACATGAGAAAACTTATTTCTACAAATATTTGATCAATTAGAAAAGTATTAATATATGTATAAGTAGCTGGTGGAGGGTACTTAAGATTCGGATCAGCCGAATATAGCACTCTGACTTGTTGTTATTGCGTTTGTGGAGTGTTCTAGTGTCAACATAACCTATAAGTTCCGTTGATCAAAAGTTGAGATTGGGCACGAACTTGCATGGAATTTTACATGTGGAAGTGTTCGTCCAAGTGTGTATTTTGAGCGTATATTCATATCTCGCCAGCATTTTTCAGCAAATTCCCACAATTGTAATCTTAATTTATCACAATTTTTGATTAAGCGTACCAAAATGCTTCGGTTTGTCTATGGATGGCGAGAAAACTGGGTTTGATTTTGATACTTGTGAAAATTCTTTTGAACTAGATGTTGAAGAATATATATTCGTTTTCAAAGTATTTAATATTCATGTTTGTTCTGTTAATCGATTCGTTTTCAAAACCGAGAAGCTATTAAAAACGAATTTGGTGTTCTGCAAATTTAATTTTTATTTGAAAGCAAAATTCAGAAAAATAAACATATTTAAATGAAAAAGAGTTTAAAATGCCCATAGCATTTATATTAAGTTACAATTGTATTAAAAACGCAAACAATAATTATTTAATTACATATTAGAATAAAATTAAATACGATTTACTCTCGACTCGGTTTTAAAACGAGAAAAATTATGAGAACTCGTTTTTAAACGAGAAATTTACTCGGATTCGGTTCACAAAAACAGACATGAATATTATTGAGTTTTTTAGTTTTTGATTAAAAAACACAAATAATTTTTTAAAAAGGTATTTAAAAATATTTTATGCAATAGTATACGAAACAACTAGGTTAGTATAATACATATAAAGTACTGCACAAAAATATAGCGCACCTTGTATTAGGTTTTTATTCTTTTTATACCCTCCACCACCATCAGTGGTGATAGAGGGTATATATAACTTTGTCATTCCGTGTGTAACACCAAGAAATATTCATCTGAGACCCAACAAAGTATATATATTCTTGGACCTTATGAAATTCTGAGTCGATGTAGCTATGTCCGTCTGTCCGTCCGTCCGTCTGTCTGTCTGTATAAAACATTCTCACGTTAACACGAAGCAACAAAAATTATCGAAATTCACCCAAAATATTTATTATTGTCCTAGGCAGTTTGGTATTGAAAATAAGCAAAATCGGTTCACACCCGGAAATGTTATGAATCAAAATTTGAAACAACCTCGAAAAAAATAAGCATTTTTTACATATTCTGATGTAATTTTCTCGAAAACTATGCAAGATAATTCCATGAAAATCACCATACATTCGTTTCTATACAAGAGCTTGACTCCTGCTGAAAATTGCCAGAATCGGCCAACAATTTCATATACCTCCCATACAAAAGTACATATTCCCGGAAAATGGATTTTTTGTTAATAACTTCCGCCACAATCTCGAAATTTTTACAAAATTTTACAAATTAAAATCTTATGTGAATAGACTTCATTCAGAGAAAAAATTTTCTGGATCGGTCCATAATTGGACATAGCTCCCATACATGGTCCCCTCCCGAAAATAACTTAAACGCAAATAATTCATTACTAAATTAAGACATCCATATAAAATTTGGTACAAGTATTGCTCTCACATACAGAAATATTACTGTGAAATTTTTGTTCCATCGATCCATAATTGGTCATAGCTCCCATACAAGGTCCCCTACCGAAAATCACTTAAACGCGCATAACTCATTACTAAATTAAGATATCCATATAAAATTTGGTATAAGTATTGCTCATACGCAAGGAAATTTTACTGTGAAAGTTTTTTCTGATCGGTCCATAATTGGCCATAGCTCCCATACAAGGTCCCCTCCCGAAAATCACTTAAACGCGCATAACTCACTACTAAATTAAGATATCCATATAAAATTTGGTATTAGTATTACTCACATGCACAGAAATATTACTGTGAAATTTTTCTCCGAGCGGTCCATAATTGGTCATAGCTCCCATACAAGGTCCCCTCCCAAAAATCACTTAAACGCATTTACAAAATTAAGATATCCACATAAAATTTGGTACAAGTATTGCTCATATGTTGCAGATTTTCTCAAAGGAAAGTATTACAAAAACAAAACTCAAATAATTTCAAATTTAACGGAAAGTTAAATCCTTATATAATATTTCATAATATGTCAAACACAGTTCTTTTAGTTTCTGCATATTTTATTTACATACAAAAACAAATAATTTCTCCAATAATAATATTTTATTTAATAAATTTTAGAACAAGAAATCTCCAAAATATTTCTAACTGATGAAAATTTATTTTTCTAATTATATAAAAAAAATTGCTTTGTTTATTTGCTGATACATTTAGGCGTTTGTAAAAAATTATCCCATGATAAGGAAAATCAACAACAATTTCTTTTGTTTTCATAATTTCCGAGAAAAAAAAATATTAAGAAATCGGTTGACAAAGAAAATATTCATTCATAAAGAAAATTTCCAGTTTTCCCAAACATTTATGTTGGAATTGGAAATTTACTATGCAAAAATTACATAAGTGAGCATTGAATTAGTGCAAAAAAAATTATATTATACATTTAATGTCAGCAATCACTGACATCAATGTTATGACAAAAGTAGACAAATTTTATTGCCTCGACTGTAAGGATTTACAACATTACACAGTTGTTTATTCAATTATGTTTAATTATTGTTTCATTCAATTACGTCTCATTTACTGCATTACAGCTTATTACTAATGAAAATATGTACAATCTCAATAGCGTGTAATTTTGGATCTTTCTTTTTTCATCTGACTCTCGCACCGATAAGATTGCCTAGTTATATAAAAAAAATCTGATATACAAGTTTAAAATATAACCTTAATTTTGAAGAATCCATCTCATATTAAGTGAGATAAATATTTTATAAAGATTAAATTATATTTCTAATTAATTACAATATTACCTTGTGGAAAACCCAGTAGAAATCTGGTAAGCATTATTGCAAATTTTATTTTACCTAAATTTTTGCCGAGATATAGAAAATTATTTAAAGTTAACACACTTTTAATAATTGATACACAATTACTCGGACAACATTTCTTAAAAAAAAAACGCAAAACTGTGTAAAATGTCAGAAAACAGCATCAAAATATGGTCCGAAACTAATGATGATTAAGACGAATGTGCATTACAACCTTACGTAATCATAACCTCAACACCATTGGTTAATTACCTCATTAGCTCTAGTTTTCAGCCTTTACCAGAAGATTCTATTTAAAGCATATGCCAGGCCCTCGTTTTATTGTTTATCGACATCATTTGGTTAAACAAACCAACATTAATTATCCAATACATTCAACAGTTATCACCATTCAATTACTTCAATAAAATTGTTCGCTGATATATAAATTTGTCCATTTGTACATTTGCTAAGGTGTCACACTGTAGTTGAGAAACAACGTGAAATATTAAAGCAATGACGTCATCAACCAATAATGATATTGGAAATTCATCAATAAGTACACTCTCTCTCTCATCACTAACATAACATTAAACAAAATACATTTTAAACTTAACAGAATTATTATATTAACACTAAATGATATTTATTATTTAATAGTATGCTAAATATAACATTAACAATTGTAAGTAACTAAGTTTATCTCTGTTACAGAACAAACAAAAGCTTAGTTTCTCTTAATTTTTATATCTTTGTTATTGTTACAAGTATTTTACATAGAAAATGAAATAAGCAACAATTACATACATTATTTACATGTAAACTCCATAAATGCAGTAAAATACTTGTACAATACTTGTACTTGTACAATATGCTAATTTAATTAAAATATTTGAATAAAATTTAAACATTTATTCGAATTGTTAATATTTGAATGTAGAAAATATAGATTTAATTTCGCATGTTTAAATTATTGTATATTATTTTCTTGTTTTGAAAACATATTAATCAAATTCTGAATTGCAGATTGTAAATAAGTGGATGTATTTGAGCTCAAATCGTCGATGTAATCTCCAAAAACCAAAATCAAATATGGGTAAACTATTGTAAACAAAACCGTAAGTCAGTAATATACAATATATGAATTAAACATGCAATCGATTTATCTCAAAAATTTAATAATTTAACAAAAAAAAAAAAATTAAAATATCATTTAATTTTTTAAACAAAATTATTTTTTTTTTAAATTTAAATATTTGATTAATATTGAATTTCTATGAAATTTCGAATATTCATACCTTTAGTGATAATTTTATTTACCATTTGTGAGAATAAATAAGAATTGTGAAAATGAATAAGTTTGAGTAAGATAATTATTGGGAAATGTTCACGAGTCGTGAATCACGACAGTATTGTTAAACCGAATGGTAGGTTAGATATGTAAATTTCTATACGGGAAGATACAAAGCTATAACTTTTCTTGAACACTGATGTATCTGAGCGACAGATGGGTGGGTTTTGAAAACAATAGTGTTCAAGGTGATACTAACACCGATCACAAAACTATCCATAGTATACATAGGTATCAACTACAGCATGTCCTTAATTAACACATAGAGCGAGGCAAATCTTGGAATGAATTGTTTTAGTTTCTGTTGTGTTGCATAGTGGTGTTTGGAATGATCAAGAACCCTCCCCGTTCCGGCGAGTTAAGCCCATTCAAGCATTCCAAGTACGATCATACTCTCACCTTAGAAATCATTGTTATGCCAATAGTTTTTCTTTTGAAACTCAAAGAATTGCAACAAAATAGAATGGCGCCCAACGCGATTGGCAAATTGTCATTATCGCAAGTTTTATTTCAGTAAATTAGTCCTTAACTGATTTTATTTTAGATTATTTCAGTTAAGATTGCAATTTAATATTATTTCCCTTTTAAACTTTATACGAAAATACGAGTCTACTATTATTAAAGTAGCCAAATTTGCATTGATAAAGTTATTGTTAATAAGGATGAAAAGAATACTATATATCATTATCAAAGTAAGTCATTTAGCTAAGTGTTTTAAATACGAGTTAAATTTGCGACTTTGATTTGGTATATTGGGTTGTTGTTAGTATGTATGAGTCATAAGATCTTATTGATATAGATTATCAAATCTTATTTGCAATACAGAACTAATTTCAAACGTATTCAATAATTATTTTTATACTATGGACTAGGAATATTTATATTTACTTACTATTCGTGTTTTAATACTCAAGTCAACATTTCCTAATTTGTAAGATAAATTGTATTTTAACAAGTTAGAGTGCTATATTCGGCTGAGCCGAATCTTAAATACCCTCCACCAGCTACTTTTATATTAATACTTTACTAATTGATCAAATATTTGTACAAATAAGTCTTCTCATGTCTTAAATAGAAAAATCCCAAATAGAAAAATCCCAAGATTTAATAATTTGCATGTATGCATGTGTGTGAAAGATTTAAGGATTTTGAAAATACATACATATATATAATTTTGTTCTACACAAATGTAAATGTAAATAGTTAAATAAGGTTAAAGCGCTTTTAGGGGCAGTTCCTAGTATGGGAGATAAGATCAATTATAGACCGATCGTAAAAAATTCTTTAAGCAAAATTTCTGTACATAAAAGCTATATTTCAGTCAAATTTTGTATCTATATCGTAATTTAGTATAGCTTTATTTGGTAATGAGTAATGTGCGTTTAAGAGATTTTCGTAAAAGGACCTTGTATGGGGGCCATACCAATTATGTATATAAAGACAAAATTTCAAAATTCTGTATCTATATTATTATTTGGTAATGAATATTGTTCATCTAAGTGATTTTCTGGAGGGGACCTAGAGCTATGACCATATATGGACCGATCGGGAAAAAATCACAGTAATATTTCTATGCATATGGGCAATACTTATACCAAATTTTATATGGATATCTTAATTTAGTAATGAGTTATGCGCGTTTAAGTGATTTTCGGGCGGGGACCTTTTATGGGAGCTATGACCAATTATGGACCGATCGGAAAAAACTTTCAGAGTAATATTTCTATACATATGGGCAATACTAATACCAAATTTTATATGGATATCTTTAGTGATTTTCGGGAGGGGACCTTGTATGGGAGCTATGACCAAATATGGACCGATCGGAAAAAGCTTTCAGAGTAATATTTCTATGCATATGGGCAATACTTATACCAAATTTTATATGGATATCTTAATTTAGTAATGAGTTATGCGCGTTTAAGTGTTTTTCGGGAGGGGACCTTGTATCGGAGCTACGACCAATTATGGACCGATCGGGAAAAAATTTCACAGTAACATTTCTGTGCATATGAGTAATACTTATACCAAATTTTATATGGATATCTTAATTTAGTAATGAGGTATGCGCGTTTAAGTGATTTTCGGGAGGGGACCTTGTATGGGAGCTATGACCAATTATGGACCGATTGGGAAAAAATTTCACAGTAACATTTCTGTGCATATGAGTAATACTTATACCAAATTTTATATGGATATCTTAATTTAGTAGTGAGCTATGCGCGTTTAAGTGATTTTCGGGAGGGGACCTTGTATGGGAGCTATGACCAATTATGGACCGATCAGGAAAAAATTTCACAGTAACATTTTTGTGTATATGAGTATTACTTATACCAAATTTTATGTGGATATCTTAATTTAGTAATGAGCTATGCGCGTTTAAGTGATTTTCGGGAGGGAACCTTGTATGGGAGCTATGTCCAGAAAATTTTTTCTTTGAATGAATTCAATTGACATAAGATTTCAATTTGTAAAATTTTGTGAAGATATCAACATTCTGACGTAAGTTATTAACAAAAAACCCATTTTCCGGGAATATGTACTTTTGTATGGGAGGTATATGAAATTGTGGTCCGATTCTGGCAATTTTCAGCAGGGATCAAGCTCTTGTGTAAAGACGAATGTATGGTGATTTTCATGGAATTGCCTTGCATAGTTTTCGAGAAAATTACATCAGAATGTTTAAAAAATGCTTATTTTTTCGGAGTTGTTTTAAATTTTGATTCATAACTTTTCCCGATGTGAACCGATTTTGCTCATTTTCAATACCAAACTGTACCGGATAATAGTGAATATTTTGGGTGAATTTGGTTAAATTATATTGCTTCGTTTTAACGTGAGCGTGTTTTACACAGACAGACAGACAGACGGACGGACGGACAGACGGACATAGCTAAATCGACTCAGAATTTGATAAGGACCCAGAATATATATACTTTGTTGGGTCTCAGATGAATATTTCTTGGTGTTACACACGGAATGACAAAGTTATTTATACCCTCTATCACCACTGATGGTGGTGGAGGGTATAAAAATATTATAGTCAACTATATCAACTAGAGTAGTTTTTTTTTTTTGATAGGAAATGTCAAAAAGAAAAGGAAAAATTAGAAAAGAAACAGAATTAGACGATCCAGCAAATAGTGATTCTCAGATTAATTACACCTTTGAAGACGATTCAGAAAATCCTTTTACGCCTAGACCTCGTTTAGGAAAAAGCCCAATTGTCACTAGATCACGTACTGTAGCACAAAATAAGAATTTGAGAATACCCGTTGTCAATATGGCAGAGGATAATCATAATTTACCTTTTGGCACTCAACCAGGAGACGCAAATGTCTCACTTCCTGTTGAGGGAGTTAGGTTAGAAGATTTGACTTTACGTTTAGAACGTGTCTTGACCTTGAACCACAATGTTTTCATGGACGAATTATCCAGTTTACGACAGACCTTAGTTGAGAATTTGAGAAGTGGCAATCAACCACATAATACTTCCAACAATGCTCACCAAACCCCAAATAACAATCAAAGACCTGCTAATGATTCTTTTCAAAATCGTTCTTTAAATTCTGATTCTGGTAGAAGTTCTTCTTCTAATATATCCATTCGTATTGATAAGTGGAATATATCTTACGATGGATCCCAGAATATCAATGATTTTCTTTTCAAAGTCGATACCCTTAGGGAGCAATATAACGTCACAGAAGAACAAGTGGTAACAGGTTTTCATACCTTTTTAAAGGGAAAAGCTGAAACCTGGTTTTGGTCGTTTTTAAAACTGAATAGGAATGCAACGTATAGTCAATTAAAATTAGCTCTCATTAGACAATTTGTTAAAGTAGAAAACGATTGTGACAGAATTGTAAGGATGATTGAGAGCAGACAGATATCCAAAGAAACATTCGATGACTACTTTACAGAAATGTTAAATATGAATTCAAGGCTATCACAACCTATGAGTGATAACAAAATGATCGATCTCATTAAAAATAATGTGAAAGAATCATTAGCATCCTTATTATTCTCATACGATCTATTCAGCTTGGAACACTTAAGGGACGCAGCTAGAAAAGCTGAACAATTCTTGGCTAAACAACAGCAGATAAGAAGTTAGAGAAGATTCGTGTCGGAAATTGATAATAGGGAAGATAAGGAAGAAATAGATTATGAAACGAGTGAGGTAGCGGCCTTACAATATGGTCAATTTAAAAACAGAAATAGAAAAGAAATAGACACAAGTAAATTCAAATGCTGGTATTGTGACCAAATTGGTCACTCCTTTTATGATTGCCCTTCTGAAAAAAGGAACCTTTTTTGTTTTAAGTGTGGCGAGAAAAACGTTTCAACACCACAATGTAGTAAACACTCGAAAAACCGAGACAGGAGCGAGTAAGTGGGGGTGACTCGTTCTCTAAGGTAAACCCCTCATTAGAAACAGGAATTAATGAAGAACAATCTATATCAAATAAAACCAAAACTGACAATTTGCATGCTAAATTAGAAACTACAATTTTTAATAGAAATGAATTTGACATTAGAAATATCGATAATTCAACGTTACATAGGAAATTTTTAGAAAATGATAATAAAAGGTTGACAATTTTTAACAAAAGTAATGAATCTAAAAGAATAACAAAATGTAGGGAGAGGTTTCATAAAAGAAAAAGTTTTTGTAAAATGATCGAATCAACAATTGTTGATGAATTAAACGATAACAGACCGTATGCTCGAATTTACTTAGGAAATATAGAATTGTTTGGACTATTAGATTCTGGAGCATCTATAAGCGTTTTAGGCAGGGATTGTTTAGATACTCTTAATAAACTTCAAATAAAATATAAACCAATTAAAAGTTCTTTGAAAACAGCAGATGGTGGCTGTCAGGAAGTTGTGGGTTTCGCTGATATAATAGTAACATATAAAAATATTAGGAAGAATATTCTCTTTTATCTATCCCCTAAACTGAGACAACCTGTTTACCTCGGAATTAATTTTTGGAAAGAGTTTGAAATTGCTCCACATTTGTTTATTTCAGAATTAACCCATGATAGTCATAGTGAGACATTTCCCACAGATACAAACAGCAACATGCACAGTCTTTCTGATACTCAATTAGGCGAACTGAGAAATGTAATTGGAAAATTTCCATCTTTTAGCAAACTAGGACTTGGTCGAACTACAGTAATAACTCACACCATTGATACTGGGGACTCGTTACCATTTAAAATGAAGCATTATCCCCTATCTCCGCCAAGACAGCAATAGGCATATAGTGAGCTGGATAGAATGCTTCGGTTAGGAGTAATAGAGGAGAGTGACAGTCCATACTGCAGCCCAGTAGTTTTAGTTCGTAAGCCAGGGAAAATTAGACTATGTTTGGACTCACGAAAATTGAATACGTTGATAAAAAAAGACGCCTACCCCTTGCCCCATATAAACGGACTTCTTAGCAGACTACAGGATACTCATTTTATCACAGGTATTGATCTTAAGGATGCCTTTTGTCAAATACCTTTAGATGAGTCCTCAAAAGAAAAGACGGCATTTGCAGTTCCTGGTCGGCCACTGTACCACTTTACAGTCATGCCTTTCGGGCTCTGCAACGCTGCACAGCGAATGAGTCGTTTAATGGACAAGGTAATACCTAGCCGACTCCGTGAAAACGTATTCATTTACTTGGACGACCTATTGATATGTACATCGGACTTTAAGACCCATGTGGACATATTAAGGGAAGTAGCAGGGTGTTTGAGAGCGGCAAATCTCACGATTAAAGTTGAGAAAAGCCGATTTTGTCAAAAGGAAATATATTGTCGGACAAGGTTGCCTTAAGACAGATATGTCAAAAGTAAAAGCTATTGAAAATTTTCCTTTACCGAAGAGTCCTAGGCAAATCAGACGATACATAGGAATGACCGGCTGGTATCGCCAATTTATCCCAAATTTTGCCAATTTAGCAGCTCCTTTGACAGACTGCCTTAAGAAATCAAAGATATTTAAACTAACTCCAGAAGCAGAAACATCATTTCAAAAGCTCAAAGAAGCTTTAACTACAGCCCCTGTGTTGGTCCAACCTAACTTCAAGAGACCTTTTACTATTCAGTGCGATGCTTCTAGAGTAGGTGTAGGAGGTGTTTTAACACAGACTGATGAGGAAGGAAAGGAACATCCGATAGCTTATGTTTCCCAAAAATTGAATAAAAATCAGAAAAACTAGACTGTAACTGAGCTTGAATGTCTGGCTGCAATAGTTTGTCTGAAAAAGTTCCGTCCGTTGTCGAAGGTTTACCATTTAAAATCATTACAGACCATTCCAGTTTACGTTGGCTAATGACTCAGAAAGACGTTACAGGACGTTTAGGACGATGGAGTTTAAAACTTCAAGCGTTTGACTTTGACATAGAATATAGAAAAGGGTCTGCCAATATTGTGCCAGATGCACTGTCAAGGCTTGATGTTGATGAAATTTCGGTCCCAGTTCCCCCTATTGCTGTAGAGATTGACCTAGGTTCAGAATATTTTCAATGTGAGGAATATCTCAATCTAAAATCTGAAATATCTAAGGACAAGGATAAGTTCCCAGATACAATTGTGTCCGACGGTTATGTGTACCAAAGAGTCAAATTTAGAAAAGGAGAATACCAGGAAGAAGATTCCTTATGGAGACTTTGGGTACCTAATGGTCTGAGAGAACAAATTATTTCTAATAATCATACTCTAGTTTCATGTCATGGTGGGTTTTCAAAAACTCTTGGTCGAATTAGAGAGAAATATTTTTGGCCGAAAATGTCACAAAATGTCAAAGATTTTATCAAAAGTTGCGAAATATGTAAGGCTGTTAAACCCACCAATCAAATTCTTCGCCCTCCAATGGGAAAGGCAATGATTACTGAACGCCCATTTCAGAGAATATAAGTATATGGATCTGTTAGGACCATATCCTCGTTCGAAATTAGGCAATTCAATGGTATTCGTAGCAATTGACCACTTTACAAAGTACATCTTTCTAAAACCTCTTAAAAAGGCAAATAGCACAGCCATTATACAATATCTAGAGAAAAAAACATATTTCACCAATTCGGTACACCACAATACATGCACTCAGACAACGGTAAGCAATTTGTGTCCTCGCAAATGTTAGAATTTTTGAATAGTTATGGAGTCATACATGTCAAAACAGCATTATACTCTCCACAGGCAAACGCCTCAGAAAGGACAAACCGAGAATTTCTAGTTAAATTGAGAATTTTATTAAAAGAAAAACAAGACAAATGGGATATCCATGTGTCCAAAATTGCTAGCATACTGAGAAGTGATTATCACCAGGTTTTGAAAAGCTCTCCTTATTTCAATCTTTTTGGATATAATATGGTACACCATGGATCAACTTATCCAATATTAGAAAAATTAGATTGTTTGACAGAAGGTCAGTTTAATGTTGTGCCTCATGACACAAAAATGTCCAACATTCATGCCAAAGTGAGGGAAAACTTAGCACTTGCTCACGAAAGAGCCACGAAAACTTATAATACACGGTGTAAGGACGTTCAGTATAGAGTTGGACAAGAAATTTTTAGAAAAAACTTTCAGCAATCCGATTTTAAGAAAGGAATAAACGCTAAATTGTTACCACGTTATATAAAATGTAGAATTAGAAGAAAAGTTGGTTCATCATGTTATGAGTTGGAAAATCTCAATGGAAAATATATAGGATTATACCATGCTAAAGATCTTAAACCGTTTTGACATTATTTTATTTCCCGGCCATTATTGTCTCAGGGTGTGGTCGAGTCCCACCAAAGGTTAAAGAAAATCTGTTTTCCTTATTTTCGACTAAGTTAACTTGTCTACAAAGAAGGTTTGTTGCAGATTTTCTCAAAGGAAAGTATTACAAAAACAAAACTCAAATAATTTCAAATTTAACGGAAAGTTAAATCCTTATATAATATTTCATAATATGTCAAACACAGTTCTTTTAGTTTCTGCATATTTTATTTACATACAAAAACAAATAATTTCTCCAATAATAATATTTTATTTAATAAACTTTAGAACAAGAAATTTCCAAAATATTTCTAACTGATGAAAATTTATTTTTCTAATTATATAAAAAAAATTGCTTTGTTTATTTGCTGATACATTTAGGCGTTTGTAAAAAAATATTCCATGATAAGGAAAAACAACAACAATTTCTTTTGTTTTCATAATTTCCAAGAAAAAAAAATATTAAAAAATCGGTTGACAAAGAAAATATTCATTCATAAAGAAAATTTCCAGTTTTCCCAAACATTTATGTTGGAATTGGAAATTTACTATACAAAAATTACATAAGTGAGCATTGAATTAGTGCAAAAAAAATTATATTATACATTTAATGTCAGCAATCACTGACATCAATGTTATGACAAAAGTAGACAAATTTTATTGCCTCGACTGTAAGGATTTACAACATTACACAGTTGTTTATTCAATTATGTTTAATTATTGTTTCATTCAATTACGTCTCATTTACTGCATTACAGCTTATTACTAATGAAAATATGTACAATCTCAATAGCGTGTAATTTTTGATCTTTCTTTTTTCATCTGACTCTCGCACCGATAAGATTGCCTAGTTATATAAAAAAATAATCTGATATACAAGTTTAAAATATAACCTTAATTTTGAAGAATCCATCTCATATTAAGTGAGATAAATATTTTATAAAGATTAAATTATATTTCTAATTAATTACAATATTACCTTGTGGAAAACCCAGTAGAAATCTGGTAAGCATTATTGCAAATTTTATTTTACCTAAATTTTTGCCGAGATATAGAAAATTATTTAAAGTTAACACACTTTTAATAATTGATACACAATTACTCGGACAACATTTCTTAAAAAAAAAACGCAAAACTGTGTAAAATGTCAGAAAATAGCATCAAAATATGGTCCGAAACTAATGATGATTAAGACGAATGTGCATTACAACCTTACTTAATCATAACCTCAACACCATTGGTTAATTACCTCATTAGCTCTAGTTTTCAGCCTTTACCAGAAGATTCTATTTAAAGCATATGCCAGGCCCTCGTTTTATTGTTTATCGACATCATTTGGTTAAACAAACCAACATTAATTATCCAATACATTCAACAGTTATCACCATTCAATTACTTCAATAAAATTGTTCGCTGATATATAAATTTGTCCATTTGTACATTTGCTAAGGTGTCACGCTGTAGTTGAGAAACAACGTGAAATATTAAAGCAATGACGTCATCAACCAATAATGATATTGGAAATTCATCAATAAGTACACTCTCTCTCTCATCACTAACATAACATTAAACAAAATACATTTTAAACTTAACAGAATTATTATATTAACACTAAATGATATTTATTATTTAATAGTATGCTAAATATAACATTAACAATTGTAAGTAACTAAGTTTATCTCTGTTACAGAACAAACAAAAGCTTAGTTTCTCTTAATTTTTATATCCTTGTTATTGTTACAAGTATTTTACATAGAAAATGAAAACTCCATAAATGCAGTAAAATACTTGTACAATACTTGTACTTGTACAATATGCTAATTTAATTAAAATATTTGAATAAAATTTAAACATTTATTCGAATTGTTAATATTTGAATGTAGAAAATATAGATTTAATTTAGCATGTTTAAATTATTGTATATTATTTTCTTGTTTTGAAAACATATTAATCAAATTCTGAATTGCAGATTGTAAATAAGTGGATGTATTTGAGCTCAAATCGTCGATGTAATCTCCAAAAACCAAAATCAAATATGGGTAAACTATTGTAAACAAAACCGTAAGTCAGTAATATACAATATATGAATTAAACATGCAATCGATTTAATAATTTAACAAAAAAAAATTAAAATATCATTTAATTTTTTAAACAAAATTATTTTTTTTTAAATTTAAATATTTGATTAATATTGAATTTCTATGAAATTTCGAATATTCATACCTTTAGTGATAATTTTATTTACCATTTGTGAGAATAAATAAGAATTGTGAAAATGAATAAGTTTGAGTAAGATAATAATTGGGAAATGTTCACGACAGTATTGTTAAACCGAATGGTAGGTTAGATATGTAAATTTCTATACGGGAAGATACAAAGCTATAACTTTTCTTGAACACTGGTGTATCTGAGCGACAGATGGGTGGGTTTTGAAAACAATAGTGTTCAAGGTGATACTAACACCGATCACAAAACTATCCATAGTATACATAGGTGTCAACTACAGCATGTCCTTAATTAACACATAGAGCGAGGCAAATCTTGGAATGAATTGTTTTAGTTTCTGTTGTGTTGCATAGTGGTGTTTGGAATGATCAAGAACCCTCCCCGTTCCGGCGAGTTAAGCCCATTCAAGCATTCCAAGTACGAGGTGAGAGTATACCTTAGAAATCATTGTTATGCCAATAGTTTTTCTTTTGAAACTCAAAGAATTGCAACACATATGCACGAAAATATTACTGTGAAATTTTTCTCCGAGCGGTCCATAATTGGTCATAGCTCCCATACAAGGTCCCCTCCCGAAAATCACTTAAACGCACATAGCTCATTACAAAATTAAGATATCCACATATGCACGAAAATATTACTGTGAATTTTTTTTCCGATCGGTCCATAATTGATCTTAGCTCCCATACAAGGTCCCCTTCCGAAAATCACTTAAACGCACATAACTAATTACTAAATTAAGATATTTATATGAAGTTTAGCACAAGCATTGCTCATATACAGACAAATATTACTGTGAATTTGTTTTCCTATCGGTCCATAATTGATCATAGCTCCCATACAAGGTCCCTTTCAGAAAAACCCTTAAAGGCACATAACTCATTATCAAATAGTGATACCCATAAAACATTTGGCATAAATACTACTTTTGTACACAGAAATGTTATTTGAGCATTTTTTCATGATCGGTCCAACTTTGGTCATAGCTCCCATACAAGTTTCCCTCCCGAAAATCACTTAAACGCACATAACTCATCACAAAATATTGATATCCATACATTTAGCAAAAATATTGCTCTTATATACATATATTAAACTATAAAATTGTTTTACGATCGGTCCATATTTGGTCATAGCTCTTATACTAGGTCCCCTCCAGAAAATCACTTAAATGCACAATATTCATTACCAAATAATGATATAGATACAGAATTTTTTAATTTTGTCTTTATATACATAATTGGTCATAGCTCCCATACAAGGTCCTTTTACGAAAATCTCTTAAACGCACATTACTCATTACCAAGTAAAGCTATTGATAAAAAATTTGGCCAAAATATTAATTTTGTATACAAAAATTATATTTGAAGATTTTTTCACGATCGGTTCATAACATAGGTGCGGTCGGCCCCATACAAGGTTCCCTTCAGAAAATCACTTAAACACACATTACTTATTACTAAATTACGATATAGATACAAAATTTGACTGAAATATAGCTTTTATGAACAGAAATTTTGCTCAAAAAATTCTTTACGATCGGTCTATAATTGGTCATATCTCCCATACTATGTCCTGCCCCTAAAAGCGCTTTAACCGTATTTAACTAGTTGCATTATCAATTTGTGTAGAACAAAATTATATACATTTATTTTGAAAATCCTTAAATCTTTTACACACATGCATACATGCAAATTACTAAATATCGCTAAGCGCTATAAAAATATAAAGAAAATGGTGTTTGTAATGTTCAATAAATCATGGAATTGTAATAGATTTAAGCTGTTTAAATCTTTGTATTTTTTCTATTCAAGACATGAGAAAACTTATTTCTACAAATATTTGATCAATTAGAAAAGTATTAATATATGTATAAGTAGCTGGTGGAGGGTACTTAAGATTCGGCTCAGCCGAATATAGCACTCTGACTTGTTATATTATTACAATTAATTAAGTTAGAAAAAAATTATTGATGGCAAATTCAAGAACAAAGTCCAGTTTATGTATAGGGCTTTTTATACAAAACTAACCATAAAAAAACTGTTTCATAATTATAGCGCACTCTTTGATATAAGTTGAAACAATATTGAAAAATGTTAATTAGTTTTGAAAAATTTCAACTTATTGTTATGAAAGGACAGTTGGCTATGCTTCTAAATGCTATTTAATTAGAAGTGGCAAATTTTAGGCAGTTGATTTTGGTTATTTTTGCTGATATGTGACTTGTAGTACTAGTAAATTTCTTTATGTCAAAATATGCCCCTAATTGGTCAATAGTCCAATTTTTTTTAATGAGGATTATATCTAGTGACATTGGAGATAACCTTCAAATGACATTTTAAAATTTTTTTCCCAGGTAAACAACAATCTGACCCTCTAACATGGGTCACTTTTTGGCAGATTTAAGATTGTGATGATACAAATTGTAATAATTTTATCAAATTTCACTATAAAACCTTAAAAAACTTGCTTCTAATGTTTAATCTTAATCTATGGAATAATAACATATCATTACTGTGTTCCAAATATGTTTAATTCTACACAAGCTAAATCTCACATGTAATATAAAAATTTTAAGAACTAATCCGTTAATATCTAACATCGTATTACATCGATTTGATAATAAATTTGTATACTAATTAAATAAAAATAATAGTTTTCGTTCGAATTGACCTCTATTTTCCATTTTCTGCAAATAAAATTTCCATTTACTGAAAATACAATTACCATTTAAAAGAATTTTAAAAACATTTTTCTTGGTGGTGTTTCAGTTAGCATAGGTGCATGTCTTAGCAACCTTTCTCTTGGCCAATTATCTTTTTTTAAGGATATGAAAATACTAGGATCACTAAATTTTAACCTTTTGTAGAAAATATTATCATATTTTTGTGCCGATTTAAACATATGCCTAGTTAAAATATTAAAAACGCTCAATGCTATCGCGCGAAATTTAGAAATTTTGGATCTATCAAGGAAATATTCTCAAATAACATTGACTAAATTGTTATCAAATGTTTAGAAATTATATTATGATTGATTGATTACCGATTCATGTCTTCAGAATTGAAAATAGCTGCATAAATTTATTGTAAAATGCTAAAAAATTAATTTGGTAAAAAAACCCAAAGTATTCGCTACACTTTGGCAACTCAATACCAACTGGGACCAAATGGGTCTTAAAATATAGGGGCAGTAGTATTTTATCATCCCGGGTTCCAATATTGAAAAACATTTTATATGAGAATATATTATTACCAATTTGATTATAAATGCGCTATAATTTTGAATCAATAATTAAGGACTTGTTTCGTAAAATATTTTCTAGCGCAGTTATTTTGCTATTTTCAAATAAATTTCAATATTGTTTTAATAAACTGGTCTATATGCTTTAATTTACCGCAAACAAAATTTTTTTGCTTAAGTTTTTTTTTAATGGTATAAAAAGAGAAAATAATAAATAGAAAGTGCGCTATATTTTTGAGCAGTACTTTATGTATATACTTACAGCAAAAGTATCTCAACAGAAAATCCAGATTAATTGGAATTTACACACAAGAATTACCGGTTTTTTGGTTGTGGACATTTGGCTGCCGCTTTATGGAAAATTTCAAATGATTGTCATTATGAAACAGTACTATATTGTTAAACTACAATATAATTTTCAGACCCTATAAAGTATATATATTCTGGATCCTTATAGATAGCGGAGTCGATTAAGCCATATCCGTCTGATTGTCCGTCTGTCTGTCTGTATTTCAGTTTGTGTATGTGTTCTTCGAGATCAAAATCTTCAATAATTCTGTCAGACATGCTTTCGAGAAGTTTCCTATTTAAAATCAGCAAAATCCGATGAGAATGTTAGTGCATACTTTGGAAAAAGAAACCAACAACAACATACGGTAATTGAAAAAGCGTATGTGTGGATGTTGGTTTCTTTGCTTTGTGTATTTTTTTGGATTTTTATGTGTTTTGCTCTTGCTAAAGTAACGGTAGAGTTGGAAAATATAAAATAAATATTGAACTCTTACTTGTTTTTAATTAATTAAATTAATCGCTTTAAAATTGGACAGGATCCGATAAGCTCAAGCTTTTTTATCTAATTTTATTTTCTCTATAATCTATGTAAATACAATAAAATTACTAATTTCAGTTTAAGGGTCTATGGGCGTGGTCCAATTAACAATTTTATTTTTAATTTACTTATTTATATACCATAGCAATTAAATGTACCGAAATTAAAAGCTCTGGCATGATTATTTTAATTTATGCCAAAAAAATCGATTTGAAACCATAGTGCAACCCTGAATTTCGTTTATAAGCTCTTCTGAACATATAGTTATATCTAATACTTCTTCTCTGATTCTACTGACGAAGGTAGCTTTATTACCTAAGTTCGATGTGATCAAGTCTTTAGAATTAAGGAAATCCATAAGGGCTTGTCCCCTGCGATTGGTGTTTGTACTACCCCAAGCTACATGGTGGGAGTTGGCATCACAACCTATTACAATTTTCTTATTTTTCCTTTGTGCCTCTTCGACCAGTTTCATCAGCTCCGACGTTGGTGGTAGTGTCGGAGAATCGAAAGGCAGGTAAACAGATGCAACGTATATGTTGCCACGACCTTGCTTCAGTACCGTTGCATCCGATGTGGATAATCCTGTTGAGAGGACAAAACATAAATTCTTGTGACATAAGATACATGTTCTCGGTCGAGACCCTGTATCAGCGTAGAAAAGTTGGAAATTTACGTGATTTAATCCAGAAACCTTGTTGCGAATCGTCCAAGGTTCCTGGATTAAAGCTATATGTATCTTACCTGTGTTAATTTTAGCCATCAGAGCATTGGTAGCCGTCTCGCTCCGATGGAGGTTTATTTGGATAACCTCAATCATTGTCGTCCATTTAAACTGTCTTCCAGGGAGCTGGTGATCACATCCCCGCTCGTTGGATTTGACTCCTCCGGGTAACCTGAAGTGGCTATTGATGCAGTGGGTACTATTGATGGCACTGCGGTGTCCTTATCAGGCATAGGAAGAGCAGTCTTTTTAATCGACACTTTCCCAATTTTGGACAGCACTGCTGTTCTGTCTTCTGGCGAGTGAGTGATTTCCTCCTCGCTTTTAGAATTTGAATTCTCAAAATTACCATTACTTGCTAATGATGCATTGGGTACCGTCTTAGGTGTTTTAGTGTCCTTATCGGGGCCGGTTTTGACATCCCTTTCAATCGGCACCTCCCCAATATTGGAAAGGGCAGCTGCACCTTCTTTTGGCGAGTTAGTGGTAGTTACTGATGCTGTGTTCTTAGGTATTTTAGTGTCTTTTTCGAGGCTTGTTGTAACAGCCCTTCCAATCGGCACCTTCCCAATTTTGAAGATGACAGCTTTAGAGGCGAAGTAAGCCCTACTTCAGGTTCTTCTTTCCCTCAGGTTCTTCTTTTCTATAAAAGACGTCCCATTTTTCCACGGCCAGCTCAGCATTTTGACCACCAAGAATTTCCAGTATACGTTCATTAGCCAGTTTACTGCTCCATCCTTTTATGTAGACAGTGGACTTTATGAGCACCGGAAGCTCGCTCTTCTTTGCCAGTCCCAGCTTAGCGCCGTCCCAGGGAGGAGGGATACTTTCCACCAAGTTCTTTAGGGTGCTCACACATTGGTGAGATGCCAACCTCATCAACATCACGCCCATTCTGAACTCGCAGCTCACGCTCTCTATTGGTTGTTGGCCCTTTGAAGCGATTGCGTGGTCCACTATCTTATTGTTCACCAAATCTTCTACCTTACTCTGTTGGTCTATTGGAATTTTGCCTGTCGGATTACCGGCATCGTAAACTGCATAAAAGAGATCGTCCCGGTGTCTTCTTTTGGCAACTTTGGCGTAAGATGGCGGCTCTTTTCCTTTTCCACTGTCAAGCCTATCTTTCCTCGCTTTTCGGGGTTTCTTTTGAGATACCCTTACCTTCGAGGTTGATTTCGCCGACGTGGTCATCTTCGGGATATCTATCTTGGCGTTGTCACCCTTACTCGCAGGATTCTGACTTGAGGTTCCTTTGAGTGAAGTATGGCTTGGCTTCGACTGTGTATTAGAAGACGGTGAGCTCTTTTTCTTCTTAGGTTTATTCTCAGTTGTCAACTCTTCGGGAGACCTGATCCTCTTTGCCTCAGATCTTGTGAGAGAGTCCGATTTTTCCTTTGGAGTGTCGTTGGATTGACTAACTATGATTTCCTGAAGCATCTCTTTCAGCTTCCTCCTAGACATGCAACCCCATATCTGTGCTCCAGATAGTCTTTTCTTAGTAATAGGTAGTTTAGCTATGCTATCACTCACCTATTTCACCATTTGCCCTACTTCATCCATTTTTGGATTTGCTTATTATCTTCTGAGGATTCAGAGTCGGAACCCTCACCTATATTTAAAGGCAGAGGTAGCTTAGAGCTCTCTCCAAGTACATCCTTCTCTTCCACCCCTATGTTTTTGCTAATGGCATGCTGTACACTTGACGCATTGTCCGCCACGGAGGCTAAGGTACCCACCTCCGTAGTAGTATTTTGCTCACGATTGCAGGATGACGAGTGGATCAACACTTGCCGCCGGTACTTACCTATATAAGATTTGCAAAAGTGCTGTCTTTCAGGACACTTTAATGAGTAGTGAAATACATAGATTTTTTAGATTTGAGCTGCATTTAAAAAATGGCAACCGAATTTATATCAAGATAATTTTTGATGATTTTTTAACTTATTGCAGATTTTTATTGTTATCTCGATTTAACAATAAATTTAAATTTTATATTTTTGTATGAAAATATGAGTGATTACTGATCTTTATTTTTTCTCGAATTGAGAGTAATTTAAAGTAAATTTTTAAACAGTTATATAAATAGAAATTTTTAAGGAGAGATATAAATGATTTTCTAGATGGATTTGTAGATTTAAGTTTAAAATTCGAATTTTTTTGAAAAATGTAATATGAATATATTATTTACCCTATTTTAGGAGCGGTTTTTGTTCAGTACTGCATACAAAAGTGACATCGTAGACATTCATTCAAGATCTAATATAGTTATAGTTTTTTTGTTCAGTACTGCATACAAAAGTGGCATCATAGACATTCATTCAATATCTAATATATTTTATAGTTTTCTCGATCGTAGGAAACTACATCCGATTCGCTTTTAAAATTGTTATTTTCTGAGGATATACAGCAAATTAAAGGTTGTGAAATAAAAATACTTTACCGGTGGAAAATATAAGTGATAGAAGTAATATATACAGATCTACAACAATATAACTTTGATAAAAAATATTCCGATTCTGCTTTAAAATAGTTTTTTTTTAGTATATACAGCGAATCAAGGAAATATTCTCAAATAACATTGACTAAATTGTTATCAAATGTTTAGAAATTATATTATGATTGATTGATTACCGATTCATGTCTTCAGAATTGAAAATAGCTGCATAAATTTATTGTAAAATGCTAAAAAATGAATTTGGTAAAAAAACCCAAAGTATTCGCTACACTTTGGCAACTCAATACCAACTGGGACCAAATGGGTCTTAAAATATAGGGGCAGTAGTATTTTATCATCCCGGGTTCCAATATTGAAAAACATTTTATATGAGAATATGTTATTACCAATTTGATTATAAATGCGCTATAATTTTGAATCTATAATTAAGGACTTGTTTCGTAAAATATTTTCTAGTGCAGTTATTTTGCTATTTTCAAATAAATTTCAATATTGTTTTAATAAACTGGTCTATATGCTTTAATTTACCGCAAACAAAATTTTTTTGTCTTAAGTTTTTTTTTAATGGTATAAAAAGAGAAAATAATAAATAGAAAGTGCGCTATATTTTTGAGCAGTACTTTATGTATATACTTACAGCAAAAGTATCTCAACAGAAAATCCAGATTAATTGGAATTTACACACAAGAATTACCGGTTTTTTGGTTGTGGACATTTGGCTGCCGCTTTATGGAAAATTTCAAATGATTGTCATTATGAAACAGTGCTATATTGTTAAACTACAATATAATTTTCAGACCCTATAAAGTATATATATTCTGGATCCTTATAGATAGCGGAGTCGATTAAGCCATATCCGTCTGATTGTCCGTCTGTCTGTCTGTATTTCAGTTTGTGTATGTGTTCTTCGAGATCAAAATCTTCAATAATTCTGTCAGACATGCTTTCGAGAAGTTTCCTATTTAAAATCAGCAAAATCCGATGAGAATGTTAGTGCATACTTTGGAAAAAGAAACCAACAACAACACACGGTTATTGAAAAAGCGTATGTGTGGATGTTGGTTTCTTTGCTTTGTGTATTTTTTTGGATTTTTATGTGTTTTGCTCTTGCTAAAGTAACGGTAGAGTTGGAAAATATAAAATAAATATTGAACTCTTACTTGTTTTTAATTAATTAAATTAATCGCTTTAAAATTGGACAGGATCCGATAAGCTCAAGCTTTTTTATCTAATTTTATTTTCTCTATAATCTATGTAAATACAATAAAATTACTAATTTCAGTTTAAGGGTCTATGGGCGTGGTCCAATTAACAATTTTATTTTTAATTTACTTATTTATATACCATAGCAATTAAATGTACCGAAATTAAAAGCTCTGGCATGATTATTTTAATTTATGCCAAAAAAAATCGATTTGAAACCATAGTGCAACCCTGAATTTCGTTTATAAGCTCTTCTGAACATATAGTTATATCTAATACTTCTTCTCTGATTCTATTGACGAAGGTAGCTTTATTACCTAAGTTCGATGTGATCAAGTCTTTAGAATTAAGGAAATCCATAAGGGCTTGTCCCCTGCGATTGGTGTTTGTACTACCCCAAGCTACATGGTGGGAGTTGGCATCACAACCTATTACAATTTTCTTATTTTGCCTTTGTGCCTCTTCGACCAGTTTCATCAGCTCCGACGTTGGTGGTAGTGTCGGAGAATCGAAAGGCAGGTAAACAGATGCAACGTATATGTTGCCACGACCTTGCTTCAGTACCGTTGCATCCGATGTGGATAATCCTGTTGAGAGGACAAAACATAAATTCTTGTGACATAAGATACATGTTCTCGGTCGAGACCCTGTATCAGCGTAGAAAAGTTGGAAATTTACGTGATTTAATCCAGAAACCTTGTTGCGAATCGTCCAAGGTTCCTGGATTAAAGCTATATGTATCTTACCTGTGTTAATTTTAGCCATCAGAGCGTTGGTAGCCGTCTCGCTCCGATGGAGGTTTATTTGGATAACCTCAATCATTGTCGTCCATTTAAACTGTCTTCCAGGGAGCTGGTGATCACATCCCCGCTCGTTGGATTTGACTCCTCCGGGTAACCTGAAGTGGCTATTGATGCAGTGGGTACTATTGATGGCACTGCGGTGTCCTTATCAGGCATAGGAAGAGCAGTCTTTTTAATCGACACTTTCCCAATTTTGGACAGCACTGCTGTTCTGTCTTCTGGCGAGTGAGTGATTTCCTCCTCGCTTTTAGAATTTGAATTCTCAAAATTACCATTACTTGCTAATGATGCATTGGGTACCGTCTTAGGTGTTTTAGTGTCCTTATCGGGGCCGGTTTTGACATCCCTTTCAATCGGCACCTCCCCAATATTGGAAAGGGCAGCTGCACCTTCTTTTGGCGAGTTAGTGGTAGTTACTGATGCTGTGTTCTTAGATATTTTAGTGTCTTTTTCGAGGCTTGTTGTAACAGCCCTTCCAATCGGCACCTTCCCAATTTTGAAGATGACAGCTTTAGAGGCGAAGTAAGCCCTACTTCAGGTTCTTCTTTCCCTCAGGTTCTTCTTTTCTATAAAAGACGTCCCATTTTTCCACGGCCAGCTCAGCATTTTGACCACCAAGAATTTCCAGTATACGTTCATTAGCCAGTTTACTGCCCCATCCTTTTATGTAGACAGTGGACTTTATGAGCACCGGAAGCTCGCTCTTCTTTGCCAGTCCCAGCTTAGCGCCGTCCCAGGGAGGAGGGATACTTTCCACCAAGTTCTTTAGGGTGCTCACACATTGGTGAGATGCCAACCTCATCAACATCACGCCCATTCTGAACTCGCAGCTCACGCTCTCTATTGGTTGTTGGCCCTTTGAAGCGATTGCGTGGTCCACTATCTTATTGTTCACCAGATCTTCTACCTTACTCTGTTGGTCTATTGGAATTTTGCCTGTCGGATTACCGGCATCGGAAACTGCATAAAAGAGATCGTCCCGGTGTCTTCTTTTGGCAACTTTGGCGTAAGATGGCGGCTCTTTTCCTTTTCCACTGTCAAGCCTATCTTTCCTCGCTTTTCGGGGTTTCTTTTGAGATACCCTTACCTTCGAGGTTGATTTCGCCGACGTGGTCATCTTCGGGATATCTATCTTGGCGTTGTCACCCTTACTCGCAGGATTCTGACTTGAGGTTCCTTTGAGTGAAGTATGGCTTGGCTTCGACTGTGTATTAGAAGACGGTGAGCTCTTTTTCTTCTTAGGTTTATTCTCAGTTGTCAACTCTTCGGGAGACCTGATCCTCTTTGCCTCAGATCTTGTGAGAGAGTCCGATTTTTCCTTTGGAGTGTCGTTGGATTGACTAACTATGATTTCCTGAAGCATCTCTTTCAGCTTCCTCCTAGACATGCAACCCCATATCTGTGCTCCAGATAGTCTTTTCTTAGTAATAGGTAGTTTAGCTATGCTATCACTCACCTATTTCACCATTTGCCCTACTTCATCCTTTTTTGGATTTGCTTATTATCTTCTGAGGATTCAGAGTCGGAACCCTCACCTATATTTAAAGGCAGAGGTAGCTTAGAGCTCTCTCCAAGTACATCCTTCTCTTCCACCCCTATGTTTTTGCTAATGGCATGCTGTACACTTGACGCATTGTCCGCCACGGAGGCTAAGGTACCCACCTCCGTAGTAGTATTTTGCTCACGATTGCAGGATGACGAGTGGATCAACACTTGCCGCCGGTACTTACCTATATAAGATTTGCAAAAGTGCTGTCTTTCAGGACACTTTAATGAGTAGTGAAATACATAGATTTTTTAGATTTGAGCTGCATTTAAAAAATGGCAACCGAATTTATATCAAGATAATTTTTGATGATTTTTTAACTTATTGCAGATTTTTATTGTTATCTCGATTTAACAATAAATTTAAATTTTATATTTTTGTATGAAAATATGAGTGATTACTGATCTTTATTTTTTCTCGAATTGAGAGTAATTTAAAGTAAATTTTTAAACAGTTATATAAATAGAAATTTTTAAGGAGAGATATAAATGATTTTCTAGATGGATTTGTAGATTTAAGTTTAAAATTCGAATTTTTTTGAAAAATGTAATATGAATATATTATTTACCCTATTTTAGGAGCGGTTTTTGTTCAGTACTGCATACAAAAGTGACATCGTAGACATTCATTCAAGATCTAATATAGTTATAGTTTTTTTGTTCAGTACTGCATACAAAAGTGGCATCATAGACATTCATTCAATATCTAATATATTTTATAGTTTTCTCGATCGTAGGAAACTACATCCGATTCGCTTTTAAAATTGTTATTTTCTGAGGATATACAGCAAATTAAAGGTTGTGAAATAAAAATACTTTACCGGCGGAAAATATAAGTGATAGAAGTAATATATACAGATCTACAACAATATAACTTTGATAAAAAATATTCCGATTCTGCTTTAAAATAGTTTTTTTTTGAGTATATACAGCGAATTTTCAAATAAGAATAGTTTTCGCGTAGAAAATACAAGTGATGGGGTATACGAATCCACAACCGATTTTACGCTTTAGATGAAAATCGATTTTTGATAATAAATTAAATTGATTACAGATTCTTATTTTACCTAATCGTAAAGTAAGTTAAGGACCTACAAACATTTTAGAGTTTTCAAATAAAAATAAATTTTTGATTAAAATTTTAACTACCTAAATAATAATTTGGTGTATTAAACATTCTCTTCCACAAACACTGTATGTTGCCAAATTTCTTGAAAATCGGTTCATGTTTTTTTATATTTAGCCTAGAAATTTGGTGTTATAGCAGTTATTCAAAAAGTGAACATAAAAAGGTGGGTATCATCTAATCAATATCATATAGAGTTTTTTTATACCCTCCACCACCATCAGTGGTGATATATGGTATATATAACTTTGTCATTCCGCGTGTAACACCAAGAAATATTCATCTGAGACCCAAGATCCTTATGAAATTCTGAGTCGACTTAGCTATGTCCGTCTGTCCGTTCGTCTGTCTGTCTGTGTAAAACACGTTAAAACGAAGCAATAAAAATTCACGAAATTCACCCAAAACATTCTTAAGTAGTTTTCTCAGAAACTATCAAAGATATTTCGATGAATTTTGTCACACATTATTTTTTTTGTGCCAGGGATTAAGTATGTTCAAACTCATAACAATTGATCCAATATTTCCCATAGCCCCCATACAAAGGTGTATTTATCGTTAATAACACCCTCAAATATATCGGTATCAACACAAAATTTTGTACATACAAATATAATATGAATAGAAATCATACTACCAACGTAGATCTCAGTCGGTCCACTTCCAAAAATCACCTAAACACACATATTTCATTGACAAATAAAGCTTTTATGATAAAATTTGACCTGAATATGTTTTGTGTACATAAAAATCATTCTACCAAATTTCTTTTCGGATCGGTCCATTATTAGTCATAGTTCCCATATAAGGCCCACTTCCGGAAATCACTTAAACGCACATATTTAATTGTCATATAAAGGTATCTTGATAAAATTCGACACAAATATGTTTCGTCTATACCCCTAACCATTAAAGGTTCGTACCACTTATTAAAATGTTAAAATTTTGAGTTTTAAATCGCTCTAACTCACACAAATATTGTCCATATTGAACCAAACTACATTTATTTTAAAGAAAATTTTATTATTTTTAAAAATTAACAAAAGCGCTTATTTTTAAATTCATTACAGCATTACGGTATTTTCTATAAAACACATTTTTCCCATACCATTTGTAGACATGCGACCCCATATCGTTACGCTCGCAGGAAATTTCACTGTCCGTTTAAGGCAATCCCTATGAAACGCTTAAATTTTTGTTCGAATTACTTTCGTGCCAGTATCTCCTACACACAGTTCAAATCTTGATTCATCACTAAAAATGATGGAGTTCCACTGTCTTTGGGTCCATGATTGCCGCGCTTTTGCCCATAACAATCTTTTTCGTTTTTGAACTTTTGTTAGCAATGGTTTTTCTTTTGGCTGCCATATGAAACATTTGTTATGAAAATATTTATCTTCTGCTTGCATATGTAACGTAACTTGTAAAAACCGTAGTTAAGCTTTTTCAAATTTTTTCTTGTTGTCTCACGTCCAATTGATTCTCCAACTGCTGATGACCACTCATTTGCTAATTTTCTGACAGAGCTTCGTCTGTTTTTTTTTTAATGATATTCTCCAATGAACGCAATGTTCGTGGTGTTAACTTGGACACTTGTCCACAATTTTTGTAATTGGGAATTACAGAATTATTTATTTTAAAAAATTTAATAATATATTGGACTGTAGATTTCGACAAATTCATTTCGGATGAAATCTGCATAACTTTTTCCACTTTTCCACTTAGCGACAAGTTCTCTGATTTCTTTCGATACCGCTTTACCTCGCGACATTTTTATACCCTCCACCACCATCAGTGGTGATAGAGGGTATATATAACTTTGTCATTCCGTGTGTAACACCAAGAAATATTCATCTGAGACCCAACAAAGTGTATATATTCTGGGTCCTTATCAAATTCTGAGTCGATTTAGCTTTGTCCGTCTGTCCGTCCGTCTGTCTGTCTGTGTAAAACACGCTCACGTTAAAACGAAGCAATATAATTTAACCAAATTCACCCAAAATATTCACTAATATCCGGTACAGTTTGGTATTGAAAATGAGCAAAATCGGTTCACATCGGGAAAAGTTATGAATCAAAATTTAAAACAACTCCGAAAAAAATAAGCATTTTTTACACATTTTGATGTAATTTTCTCGAAAACTATGCAAGGCAATTCCATGAAAATCACCATACATTCGTCTTTACACAAGAGCTTGATCCCTGCTGAAAATTGCCAGAATCGGACCACAATTTCATATACCTCCCATACAAAAGTACATATTCCCGGAAAATGGGTTTTTTGTTAATAACTTACGTCAGAATGTTGATATCTTCACAAAATTTTACAAATTGAAATCTTATGTCAATTGAATTCATTCAAAGAAAAAATTTTCTGGCTCGGTCCATAATTGGACATAGCTCCCATACAAGGTTCCCTCCCGAAAATCACTTATACGCGCATAGCTCATTACTGAATTAACATATCCACATAAAATTTGGTATAAGTAATACTCATATACACAAAAATATTACTGTGAAATTTTTTCCCGATCGGTCCATAATTGGTCATAGCTCCCATACAAGGTCCCCTCCCGAAAATCACTTAAACGCGCATAGCTCACTACTAAATTAAGATATCCATATAAAATTTGGTATAAGTATTACTCATATGCACAGAAATGTTACTGTGAAATTTTTTCCCGATCGGTCCATAATTGGTCGTAGCTCCAATACAAGGTCCCCTCCCGAAAAACACTTAAACGCGCATAACTCATTACTAAATTAAGATATCCATATAAAATTTGGTATAAGTATTGCCCATATGCATAGAAATATTACTCTGAAAGCTTTTTCCGATCGGTCCATATTTGGTCATAGCTCCCATACAAGGTCCCCTCCCGAAAATCACTTAAACGCGCATAACTCATTACTTAATTAAGATATCCATATAAAATTTGGTATAAGTATTTCCCATATGCATAGAAATATTACTGTGAAAGTTTTTTCCGATCGGTCCATAATTGGTCATAGCTCCCATACAAGGTCCCCTCCCGAAAATCACTTAAACGCGCATAACTCATTACTAAATTAAGATATCCATATAAAATTTGGTATTAGTATTGCCCATATGTATAGAAATATTACTCTGAAAGTTTTTTCCGATCGGTCCATAATTGGTCATAGCTCCCATAAAAGGTCCCCGCCCGAAAATCACTTAAACGTGCATAACTCATTACTAAATTAAGATATCCATATAAAATTTGGTATAAGTATTGCCCATATGCATAGAAATATTACTGTGATTTTTTCCCGATCGGTCCATATATGATCATAGCTCTAGGTCCCCTCCAGAAAATCACTTAGATGAACAATATTCATTACCAAATAATAATATAGATACAGAATTTTGAAATTTTGTCTTTATATACATAATTGGTAATAGCCCCCATACAAGGTCCTTTTACGAAAATTTCTTAAACGCACATTACTCATTACCAAATAAAGCTATACTAAATTACGATATAGATACAAAATTTGACTGAAATATAGCTTTTATGTACAGAAATTTTGCTTAAAGAATTTTTTACGATCGGTCTATAATTGATCTTATCTCCCATACTAGGAACTGCCCCTAAAAGCGCTTTAACCTTATTTAACTATTTACATTATCAATTTGTGTAGAACAAAATTATATATATGTATGTATTTTCAAAATCCTTAAATCTTTCACACACATGCATACATGCAAATTATTAAATATTGCTAAGCACTATAAAAATATAAAAGTAAATGGCGTTTATAATGTTCAATAAATCTTGGAATTGTAATAGATCTAAGTCTTAAATAGAAAAATCTTGGGAATTTTCTATTTAAGACATGAGAAGACTTATTTGTACAAATATTTGATCAATTAGAAAAGTATTAATATAAAAGTAGCTGGTGGAGGGTATTTAAGATTCGGCTCAGCCGAATATAGCACTCTAACTTGTTTTATTTTATTAATTTTTTTTTACTAATAATAACCACACCAGCCTTTTAACTTACAAAGGAGAAAGCACTAGAAAAAAATAACGGAACTATCCACAAAGTACGAAACATTTTTGCTCAATTTAAAAAAAAAAAACCTTATTGAAGGCATTTTTAAAAGCGCAGTTGTATATAAGGGAAATTATTATAAATTCTTAAACTCAGTGATGAATTTTATAGTCTTACTAATGCAAGATATAAAACAAAAAGTTTCAAACTAATTTCGCCAAAAATAATTTTTTAACAGAATTTTGAAAACGCAGTTCTAAAAATTTTATATATAGTACGAACCTTTAATGGTTAGGGTAGTATATGAATCACTCTACGAAATTTTTTTTCGGATAAGACCTTAGTTGGTCATAGCTCCCATATAGGGTCCACTTCCGAAAATCATTTAAACGCATATGTTTCATTTATAAATAATGCTATCGGTATAAAATTCAACGTGAATATGTTTTGTATACGTATAAATAATTCTAACAATTTTTCCCTGGATCGGTCCATTATTGGTCATAGCTCCCATATAAGGCTCTCTTCCGAAAATCATTTAAACTCACATATTTCATTGTTAAATAAAGCTATCTTGATAAAATTCGACACAAATATGTTTTGCGTACATACATATGAATCACTCTACGAAATTTTTCTGGAGAGGCCCGTAATTGGTCGTAGCTCCTATATGAAGTCAAGTTATCTAAAAATTAGATGCTAAATGGGTTTTAACAAAAAGTAGCTTGCTGGTGAAGGGTATTTAAGATTCGGCATAGCCGAATATAGCACTAACTTGTTAACTTCTGAGGTTAGACCTATTAAACGCCAAACTTTATGTAAATAAGTTTATTAGTTATGTAGTGAAAGAGTAAAAAAAGAGTTTTATATATATTTATTATAGGTTTTGAAGATGTAATGCGTCGTACTGTTCATTCTACAATATTCATTATAACAGATTTCATGAAAATCGTATCAGTAGTTTTTTGTATGCCTGAACGCAAATTTGGTTTAATGATTGTTTTACAAAAAGCTGGTGTAAAAAGGGGCGTGGCGTCCGATCCTGATCCTGAGATCAGACCTATCAGTTCAGTAGTTTTCTGTAAGTCTCGAATTAAAATTTTGTATAACAATTACATAAATAGAAAAAAAGTGAGAATAAGAAGAATCGTAACGTCAAATCATTATTATACCCTACACCACTTTAGTGGGGAGGGTATATTGGATTTGTGCTGATGTTTGTAACATACAAATACGTCCTAGACCCACCTTAAAGTATACCAATCGGCTTAGAATCGTTTTCTGAGTCGATTAAGCTATGTCCGTCCGTCCGTCCGTCTGGCAGGCTGGCTGGCTGGCTGTCCATGTAAACCTTGTGCGCAAGGTACAGGTCGCAATTTTCAAGATAATTGAATGAAATTTGGCACGCACGTTTTATTTGACCCAAGGACTAAGCCTATTGAAATTGGTCCATTATTTCACCTAGCCCCCATAGAACAGAACCCCCCGAAAAGGGCTTTTGAGCTCATAATTTTGTTAAATTTACAGATATATCGATAAAATGCGGCACAACTAAGTTTTATAGAAGTCTGGATGACCCTGCCAAATTTCATAAAGATCGGGCCCCATTTGACCTTAGCTCCCATACAAAGTCCCCTTCAGAAAATTACTTGAATGTCCCAAATTAACTTATAAACACAAATATCGCGATGAAATTTAGCACAATAAAATATTATGTAAATATAAATATATTCACAAAATTTTATCGGGCTTGGTCCATATTTGCCCCTAGCCCCCATATAAAGCCTCTTTCAGAAAATTAGATTTTCATCCATAAATTGCTTAAATGTATCGGAACAAGGGAATATTGAAGATAAATGCTTTATTATGAAAAATAAATCACATTTAATATTCATAACTGGTGTAGGGTATCATATGGTCGGCCACGCCCGACTATACTTTCTTACTTGTTTTATTTAACATATTGTTCTACTTTAGAATAGAACTATTAGTGTTCTAAATTTTATGTAAATCGGTTCAGTAGTTTGTCCGTGAAAGCGTAACAAACAGACCTTCTCTTCCATATAATTATAGGATAAGATATAGGCAAGGGTAGTTTTATAAAAATTGGGCGGATCAAGTTCTTATATATAGCCTATAGTTCTTTCCAAGCTTATACCTATCGGTATGCAAAATTTCAGGTTAATCGGTTTAGTAGTTTTTGCATATTGTGATTGCAAAATTGGTGTAATAATAGTTTCACAAAAAGTGGGCGTAAAAAGGGGCGTGGCATCCTATCAAGATCTTATATAGCCTATTGTTCCTTTTGGGGTTAGACCTATTAGCGGTCCAAATTTCATGTAAATCGGTTCAGTAGTTTTGCCGTGAAATCGTAATAAACAAACAAACAGTCTGGTTTATATATATACTAGCTGCGCGAACCCGGCGTTGACCGGGTTTCTTCTAAAATAAAATTATTCTGTCTTTAATGACTATACTTTTTTTAATAGATGTCAAAATTTAGCTTAAACCGATAAAAAAATTATTAGATTTTTCTGCATTTTGTTTAATACTTAAAGTCAGTTTCTGGACAAAAATATCCCTTAAAAATTTAAAACACGCTCACGTTAAAACTAAGTAAAAGAAATCAACCAAATTCACCCAAAATATTTATTATTATCCTAAGCAGTTTGGTATTGAAAATCAGCAAAATCGGTTCACAACGTAAGAAGTTATGAGTAAAAATTTCAGACTACCTCGAAAAAATTACGTTTTTTTCCTAATTCTTTTGAAGTTTCCTCAGAAACCACCAAAGATATTGCGATGAATTTTGTCACACTTTATTTTTTTTAGAGCAGTGATCAATTATGTTCAAATCTTTACAATTGATCCAATATTTCCCATAGCCCCCATACAAAAGTACATATTCCCGGAAATTAGTTTATCGTTAATAACTCAATCAAATATATCGGTATCAACACCAAATTTTGTACATACAAATATAATATGAAAAGAAATCATACTACCAACGTAGATCTCAGTCGGTCCACAATTGGTCATAGCTCCCATATAAGGCCCACTTCCGAAAATCATTTAAAAGCTCATATTCCATTGTCAAATAAAGCTATTTTGATAAAATTCGACAGAAATATGTTTAGTCTAAATATAAATCACTCTATGAAATTTTTTCCGGATAGGCCCATAATTGGTCATAGCTTCCATATAAGGTCGACTTCCGAAAATCACTTAAACGCATATATTTCATTGAATTATAAAGCTATCGGGATAAAATTCGACACAAATCTGTTTTGTATACATACAAATCTTTCCACAAAATTTTTTACGGATCGGTCCATTATTAGTCATAGATCCCATATAAGGCCCACTTCCAAAAATCACTTAAAAGCACATATTTCAATGTCAAGCTATCTTCATAAAATTCGACACAAATATGTTTTGCCTAAACATGAATCACTCTACGAAATTTTTTCTGGATCGGTCTAATATTGGTCATAGCTCCCATATAAGGTCCACTTCCGAAAATCACTTACACGCATATATTTCATTGAATTCTAAAGCTATCGGGATAAAATTCGACTTGAATATATTTTGTGTACGTACAAATCATTTTCCAAAATAATTTTTTACGGATCGGTCCATTATTGCTCATAACTCAAATATGAGGCTCACTTACGAAAATCACTTAAAAGCACATATTTCATTATCAAATAAAGCCATCTTGATAAAATTCGACACAAACATGTTTTGCCCAAATATAAATCACTCTGCAAAATTTTTCCCGAATAGGCCCATAATTGGTCATAGTTCCCATATAAGGTCCACTTCCGAAAATCACACGCATATATTTCATTGAATTCTTAAGCTATAGGAATAAAATTCGACTTGAATAAGTCTTGTGTACATACAAATCATTTTACCATTTTTTTCTCGGATCGGTCCATTATTAATCATAGCTCCCATATAAGGTCCACTTCTGAGAATAACTTAAACGCACATATTTCATTGTCAAATAAAGTTATCTTGAGAAAATTCGACACTTATATGTTTTGTCTTTACATAAATCACTCTACGAAATTTTTTCGGGATAGGCCCTTAATTGCTCATAGCTCCTATATAAAGTCCACTTCCTAAAATCACCTAAACGCACCTATTGGAGTAAAATTATACTTGATCTTTTTCTGCATTATACGAAATTGTTTCCTGATCGGTGCATACTTGGTCACAACTCCCTTATAAGGACCATTTCAGAAAATTACTTGAACGCACATTTTATACATAGGTATACAATTTTTTCTGAATCGGTCCGTATTTGGTCACAACTCCCATATAAGGGCCATTTCTGAAAATTACTTAAACGCACATTTTATACACATTTAGGTATAAAATTTGACGTAAATGTGTATTTTGTATATATGTATATAAATCATTGTACGGAATTTTTTCCGAACCGGTCTATAAAAGGTTAATTGTTAAAAATCACAAAATTAGTTCGACAAAAATTTTGGCGAGTTATCTAAAAAATAGATAGTTAGATGGGTTTCAATAAAAAGTAGCTTGCTGGTGGAGGGTATTTAAGATTCGGCATAGCCGAATATAGCACTCTAACTTGTTTATTTTTGATATAGAACTCGATTTGTATGGAAAATATGAGTGATTACGGTGTTAAAGGAAGGAACCACAGCCGATTTAAAATTCGAATTTAAGTGAAAATGTAATATGATTATATTATTTTCCCTATTTTAGAGCGGTTTTTGTTCAGTAGTTTTTATTCTGCATACAAAAGTGGCATCGTAAACATTCATTTAAGATCTAATAAAGATTCTGGTTTAAAATAGTTATTTTCTGAGAATATTCAGCAGATGTAATTAAATAAAAATTATCATATACTATGGGAATTATATATCATGTTCTTTAGCATTATAAATGTAACAAAAAGTAGACGGAAAAAGGTCATTGCATTTCATTAAGATCACAACAGGCCCGAAATTAGTCCTATAGGTGTATTTATTCGGATTTGGTGTATTAAACATTCTCTTCCTCAAACATTGTATGTTGCCAAATTTCTTGAAAATCGGTTCATGTTTTTTTATATTTAGCCTAGAAATTTGGTGTTATAGCAGTTATTCAAAAAGTGAACAATATTATGTACATACAAATATGATATGAATAGAAATCACCAACGTAGATCTCAGTCGGTCTACAATTGGTCATAGCTCCCATGTAAGGTCCACTTCCAAAAATCACCTAAACACACGTAGTTCATTGACAAATAAAAATAAAGCTTTCGTGATAAAATTCGAGCTGAATATGTTTTATGTACATATAAATCATTCTACCAAATTTCTTTTCGGATCGGTCCATTACACAGTGGGGCAGAATGGAAATTTTTTGGAAATAAATCTGGCATTTCTAAACGGCTGATCCGATCGGGATAAAATTTGGCGTGAGCGTAGCCAAGGAGTATTCGAGTTTAAGCTTTGAAGATGAACCCTGCAGATGCCCCAGGGACGGAGCTGTGGCGGCTCAAAGTAGGGTACCTACGACATGTAAAATTTTTAAACTCGTGCCATTTTTTTGTTTTTCACCCAAATACAAAGATTTTTATATTTTGTGAAAGCGCTCGACTTGAGAAAACATGCTTGGACATACTACTTATCTCTTATAATATCCGAGTTATAGGCATTTAAAAATTTAGTGATACAAAATTTACCATACCTTGGTCCGCCTTTTATTGAATATCGGGCGTAATTTTGGACCAAATGGACTCAATTCTTTCTTGATAGTTAGACAACAAAATTTCCAATAATATACAATTTCAGATCAATATCATTTACAGATCCAAAAATATACGTTTTTTAATTTAAAAATTCAAAAAATGTTAGATTTTTGCCGTTTTTTGCCAAAAATGTGTCATAACTCTTTTATTAATAAATAAAATTTTCTTTAAGAACATATAACAATTTTATAGTTTTCTAAAAGGTATCTTTACGCAGAACGCTTTGGCGTAAAAAACTTGTCCTATTTTTTGAAAATGTTGCCACTGCGTCCTTCCGAATATGACCTATTTTTTATCAAAACTTCATCTTTGGGTGACATGTTCTAAAATCCCAAAGCTGGGATCAGAAAACTGAAAGCAGTTTTGGAAACCTCAATATGTTTTCTATTTACTCCAAAAGTATTTTCCCAGCCCTGAAAGAAATGTGGACCCTATGGGCAAAAAAGTAAAAAATCCCATTTTTGGGATTTTCATTCCTATTTTTGGGAATTGCGGGATGCCCTTTGACCTTTTCAATTTTTTTTTGCATTTTCTTATTTGAAATGACAAATTTAACAAGCGTTGAAAATTTCATTGAGTTTTGTTCATAAATAAAGATTTTGTCATATATTACATATTTGTTTAATTTCTAAAACTATGATTTATATCAAAATTTTAATAGGGTCGCAGATATCTACAACAATTTAGTCCATATTTATCCCTTAATGTCATTTTTTAGTTAGATATGGAAATTCTCGACCCTTTACAAAAAATTTCAAGCCAATATCTCAATTACATTCAAAAATATGTTCATTTAAACCTGTGTCCTTTAATTTCATCTTTTTCATATTTTAGTATTAAGTATGACAGAACATATTTAAATCTTATAATTACCTATTTTCTATTTGTTTGCTTATCCTTATAATTGAAAGGTCCTATTATGCTTAAATTTTCAGAAATTTATAACTATTTTTTACCTACATTTTTTCGACAGATCATTTCGTTCTGTTTCGTTTATGATCATGTAGGTAAAAATATACAGGTAATGATAATTTCGATTCATTCCCTAATAAGAAATATCAATGACTGAATTACAGGTTATAGTAATATAGTCCTAAATGTTAATAGGTAGACAATTTGTAATTTTTTACTTTGAAATACCTGTATCGGAAATGACAAGAATTGGTATATAAGTAAACTTCTTAGATTTTAAGTACCATATTTAATAAATCTACAATGAAGATTACATTAAAGTACGAAGAGTTGTGTTCCGTTTTATGGAGTGTATCTTCAAAAGGGCCAGAAAGAATTGAAGACATTTCAAATTATATAAAAACTACATATAGTAGAAAAGTAGACAAAACAGGCATATAAAAAATTGAAAACTTTTTGATGTAAAAAGTAAGTCTGTGGATGGAAATCAAAAGAAATTTCGATTAAAATTTTGTAGTTGGATGGAAACTACTACGGAAATCTCAACTTACAACACATCAACAGGAGCGCCTTGCAAGTCATACGAAGACTTATGTTCAAGGTCAAAAAAAAGAGGGTCACACAAAAACTTTTTTCAATCTCAAATGAGGAAATTGCTGATACATTTAACGAAACGCTGAAAAAGGAAAACCAACCTATGGATGTCGTACATATTGCAACTATTCTTCCTAATGCATCACCAAAACGACGAGCGAATTGTGGAAAGTATACCAACTCCAACATCACAATCAAATTTTACTGAAGAGAAGCAATAGCGCTTATGTTGGAACTGGGTCTCAGTCGAAAGGAAAGCTCTGCATGAAAAAGGACACAATATATTACCATCATACAAGGCGATCCAGGAAAAAAACAAACTATCCTACCATCACCTATTGCTGTTAATGATGTGGAAGCTTGTATTGATATATCATCTTTGCTCGAAAACACAGCATCAAGAATTGTGTCAGACTTTTCAGAAGACCAACTCAGGAAAATTCAAAACTGTTATGTTGTCTTAATGTGTAAGTGGGGATGTGACGGTTTATCAGCACTTCCAAAATACAAACAAGCTTGTGGAAGTCGGACATTAGCAGACCACAAAAGTGTATTTATGTCATCATTAGTGCCATTACGAATTCGTTCATATTCCCTTAATCCATCATCGTCAAGCATCGGAAATTCATTTGAAGATATATGGATCAATACAACTCCGGGTTCAAAAAATTTTTGTAGACCCATTGGATTTGAATATATAAAGGAGTCAAAGAAAACAACAAAAGATTTAGTGGAATATTTAAAAGATGAAATAAATGCAATGGACCCCATTTGCCTAAAAATAAAGAATTATCTATTAACGTATCATATCAGCTAAGCTTAACAATGATTGATGGAAAGGTCAGCAATGCCATAACAGAAACTTCTTCCTTTTGGAGATGCTCAATATGTAATGAGAAAAAGTCGCAATTCTCAAATATAAACAAAAGCAGAAGTATTAATGAAGAAGTCCTGTCTTTCGGAATTTCACCACTTCATGCCAGAATACGATTTTTGGATTACTTTTTACACATAGCATACGACCTCAAATATAGAAGTGTGCCAGAGAATCTTACTTAATCAACAAAAAATAATTAAGAATTGAAAGAACTGAGAGCTGCGGAAAAAAGCAGAATTCAAGAAGAATTTAAAGTTCAGATGGGATTAAACATCGACAAACCACTTTCAAGTTGCGGTAGTACAAATGACGGTAATACGGCGAGAAGGTTTTTTCGTAATTTTGAAATTACTTCAAAAATAACTGGAATCGACAATTTAATGGCACTGAATAGTAAACATAAAATTAATGGAAATCGATTTGGGGAATCTACATCTGAAATTTCTAAATTACTTGTATCTCTGTATCCATGGAGGGAACTAACACCAACAGTACACAAAGTATTGTGTCATGGTCAAGTAATAATTGAATCGAATATTCTTCCACTTGGAGAGTTAACAGAAGAAGCCCAGGAAGCGAGGAATCGAGATTTTAAGCATGTTCAACTATTCAGCTCAAGAAAATGCTCCAGGCAATCACAGAATGAAGATATTTTTAATAGTTTACTTCTATCTTCTGATCCTGTTCTTTCAACTATGCGAAAAAGATGGATTTGTTATGAAACTCTATCATCTCAAAACAAGGAAGATTTAAAGGACTTATATTACCTTCTGGATATGTATACCGATATGACAGATTATTTTATAGAAAATAAGTAGTGTTAGGAATTAACTATATAAGTAGGTTGTAAGAATTAATTGTATTATGTTTAAGATAAACAGTTCAAATAAAAATAGCTATTATACTCACTGATGATATTGTATTAAATTGTGTTTTATGTTTCGGTGGGCGGGAAAGGTGGTTTGTGTGGGGTGATTTAGGTGTTGTTGTGCGTGGCTCATAATAAAATTATAATTTTTTTTATTGTATATACAATTTTATAGTCTTTAATAAAATAATTAACTAAATAATTTTTAAAAATTGTCCAAATATTTTATTCAACACCAAATGTATGTTCTGTCATACTTAATACTAAAATATGAAAAAGATGAAATTAAAGGACACAGGTTTAAATGAACATATTTTTGAACGTAATTGAGATATTGGCTTGAAATTTTTTGTAAAGGGTCGAGAATTTCCATATCTAACTAAAAAATGATATTAAGGGATAAATATGGACTAAATTGTTGTAGCATCTGCGACCCTATTAAAATTTTGATATAAATCATAGTTTTAGAAATTAAACAAATATGTAATATATGACAAAATCTTTATTTATGAACAAAACTCAATGAAATTTTCAACGCTTGTTAAATTTGTCATTTCAAATAAGAAAATGCAAAAAAAAAATTGAAAAGGTCAAAGGGCATCCCGCAATTCCCAAAAATAGGAATGAAAATCCCAAAAATGGGATTTTTACTTTTTTGCCCATAGGGTCCACATTTCTTTCAGGGCTGGGAAAATACTTTTGGAGTAAATAGAAAACATATTGAGGTTTCCAAAACTGCTTTCAGTTTTCTGATCCCAGCTTTGGGATTTTAGAACATGTCGCCCAAAGTTGAAGTTTTGATAAAAAATAGGTCATATTCGGAAGGACGCAGTGGCAACATTTTCAAAAAATAGGACAAGTTTTTTACGCCAAAGCGTTCTGCGTAAAGATACCTTTTAGAAAACTATAAAATTGTTATATATTCTTAAAGAAAACTTTATTTTATTAATAAAAGAGTTAAGAAACATTTTTGGCAAAAAAACGGCAAAAATCTAAATTTTTTTGAATTTTTAAATTAAAAAACGTACATTTTTGGATCTGTAAACAATATTGATCTGAAATTTTTTGTATATTATTGGAAATTTTGTTGTCTAACTAACAAGAAAAAATTGAGTCCATTTGGTCCAAAATTACGCCCGGTATTCAAAAAAAGGCGGACCAAGGTATGGTAAATTTTGTATCACTAAATTTTTAAATGCCTATAACTCGGATATTATAAGAGATAAGTAGTATGTCCAAGCATGTTTTTTCAAGATCTCGTCGAGCGCTCTCACAAAATATAAAAATCTTTGTATTTGGGTGAAAAACAAAAAAATGGCACGAGTTTAAAAATTTTACATGTCGTAGGTACCCTGCTTTGAGCCGCCACAGCGCCGTCCCTGGGGCATCTGCAGGGTTCATCTTCAAAACTTAAACTCGAATACTCCTTGGCTACGCTCACGCCAAATTTTATCCCGATCGGATCAGCCGTTTAGAAATGCCAGATTTATTTCCAAAAAATTTCCATTCTGCCCCACTGTGCATTATTAGTCATAGCTCCCGTACAAGGCTCTCTTCGAAAATCATTTAAACTCACATATTTAATTGTCAAATAAAGGTATCTTGATAAAATTCGACACAAATATGTTTCGTCTATATATGAATCACTCTACGAATTTTTTTTCGGATAAGACCATAATTGGTCATAGCTCCCATATAGGGTCCACTTCCGAAAAACATTTAAACGCATATGTTTCGTTGATAAATAAAGCTATCGGTATAAAATTCAACTTGTATGTTTTGTATACGTATAAATCATTCTAACAAATTTTCCCCGGATCGGTCCATTATTGGTCATAGCTCCCATATAAGGCTCTCTTCCGAAAATCATTTAAACTCACATATTCATTGTTAAATAAAGCTATCTTGATAAAATTCGACACAAATATGTTTTGTGTACATATGTACATATGAATCACTCTACGAATTTTTTCTGGAGAGGCCCGTAATTGGTCGTAGCTCCTATGTGAAGTCAAGTTATCTAAAAATAAGATAGTTAATAGGTTTTTATAAAAAGTAGCTTGCTGGTGGAGGGTATTTAAGATTCGGCATAGCCGAATATAGCACTCTAACTTGTTAACTTCTGAGGTTAGACCTATTAAACGCCAAATTTAATGTAAATAAGATTATTAGTTATGTAGTGAAAAAGTATAAAAGGGTTTCATATATATTTATTATTATATTTATATTATAGGTTTTGAAGATGTAATGTGTCGTACTGTTCATACCACAACATTCATTATAATAGATTTCTTGAAAATCGGATCAGTAGTTTTTTGGATGCCTGAACGTAAATTTGGTTTAATGATTGTTTTACAAAAAGCTGGTGTAAAAAGGAGCGTGGCGTCCGATCCTGAGATAAGACCTATCGGTTCAGTAGTTTTCTGTAAGTCTCGAATGAAAATTTTGTATAACAATTATATAGAAAAAAGTGAGCATAAGAAGAATCGTGACGTCAAATCATTATTTTATGTAGGCTCTTGTTCTACTTTAGAATAGAACTATTAGTGTTCGAAATTTCATGTAAATCGGTTCAGTAGTTTGTCCGTGAAAGCGTAACAAACAGACATTCTTTTTCATACAATTATAGGATAAGATAAAGGTAAGGATAGTTTTATAAAAATCGGGCGTAGAAAGGGCGTGGCATCGGATCAAGTTCTTTCCAAGCTTATACCTATCGGTATAAGCAAAATTTCAGGTTAATCGGTTAATTAGAAGTTTTTCATATTGTGATTGCAAAATTGGTTTAATAATAGTTTTACAAAAAATGAGCGTAAAAAGGGGCGTGGCATCCGATCAAGATCTTATATAGCCTATTGTTCCTTTTGGGGTTAGACCCATTAGCTGTCCAAATTTCATGTAAATCGGTTCAGTAGTTTTGCCGTGAAAGCGTAACAAACAAACACACAAACAAACAGTCTGTTTTATATACATATATATAGGATATGTATAGGAAAGGATTCCTCTTGGGATTTGATATCATCATTCACCGGAAGAAAGGCTATTTTTTGATTTTGGTCTTCTATAAATTTTTCCATGTGATGAAAGACTTACTACACGAACTTTGCCATATTTTCCAGGATGAATCTCTGTAATACGGGCTAATGGCCATTGCTCTGAGGGAACGCGTTCATCAAATATTAAAACTAGATCACCAACTTGCGCATTTCTTTCTATTTTAAGCCATTTAGGGCGTGATTGTAGACGGCATAAATATTCACTCACCCAACTTTTCCAAAAGTGTTGTTTTAAACGTTCTACCACCTTTCAACGAGTAAGTCGATCAACATTGTGTTCTAAAAGGTTTTCATCTCGAATGCATAGTGTTGGTTCACCAACTAGAAAATGAGAGGGTGTTAGAGCTTGGCAATCGGCAGTGTCTGACGAAATTGGGCAAAGGGGCCTAGAATTAAGGCAGCATTCAATCTGAGCAAGTAAAGTGCATAGCTCTTCAAAGGTTAAAACCCGATTCTCCATCATCCATCGAAGGTCGTGTTTAGTGGATTTAACCCCTGCATCCCAGTGGCCACCAAAATGTGGGGACGCAGGGGGAATAAAGTGCCAATGAGTTCCAGTATTCGCTAATTGTTCAACTAAATCATTTGGAAGGGAGGACCGACAACGATTGTTTAATATTTGTAGTTCTTTGTTGGCACCAATAAAGTTGGTTCCACAATCTGAATATAAGTCAGTACACATTCCGCGACGTGCAGTGAATCTTCGAAATGCAGCTACAAAGGATTCAGTAGATAAACTTGTAACTCCTTCCAGGTGCACTATCTTGGTCAGCATACAAATGAAGAGACAAATATAACCTTTTGTGGTTACGGTATTTCGGGTAGTAGATTTTTTAATAGTAATAGGGCCAGCGTAATCTACCCCACTATGCTTAAAGGGCCTACTAGGTTGAAGTCTTACCGCAGGAATTTCTCCCATTATTTGTTGCGCTGCTCTTGCCTTATATTTAAAACACGTAACACAGTGCCTTTGCGCATTTTTTGCAAAATTTCTTGCTGAAAGAATCCAGAATATTCGAGAAACGTAAACCTGAATTTGTATGAGACCACCGTGAAGCGTTTTAACATGTGCAACTAAAAAAATCAAACGAGAAATTTTCGATAAAATAATTGGGAGTTTTAAATTATAATGAAACTTTGCTTTATTAATTCGTCCACCGACACGCAAGATACCAAATTCGTCTAAATAAGGGCATAAGTTTAAAATTCTGCTACTGCTGTGTAGAGGTTTGTTATTCATTAGGTTTTTGATGTCCTCATTAAACTCAATTTGGGAAATCCTTATTAATGTCCTAAGTGAACGTTGAAGTTCATACGTTTTTAGGAATCCTGTTTCTCTGCAGTCCCTTTTTGTTCCGAATCGTAAAACGTAGGCTACAACTCGTATTATATATTATTAAATTATGAAAATTTTGTTAAAATGTCAGGATATTTTACAGTTTTGATTGTATTAACCACAACGTAAGATTTTCACATTTCTTAAGTTGTGTGATAAGATCCATTGGGTTGTGTTGGCCAATAACTAGAGGATAGTGATAACCGTTTGGGTCCATTCCACCATGACTCATGATTCACCAATTCTAATACACTTATACCACGTGATGCACAATCAGCTGGATTACTTTGACTGGTAACATATCTCCACTGACTGCTATTAGAAAAATGTTGTATTTCAGCAACACGGATACCGACGAATACATTCCATTTTGACGATTCTCCCCATATCCAACATAACACCGCCATACTGTCTGTCCAATAACATATATTAATAATTTTCAAATTTAATTGTTTTTGAATTTTGTTCATTAATTTCACAAGCAATACTGCCCCACAGCTCCAGTTTTGGTATGGTCAGCTTTTTTAATGGCAACACTTTGGTTTTCGATTAAAAAAGATTTACTGTTGATAATCTACTTTGGTTAATTAAGACTTTCACATATATTGCGGCAGCATACACCGACTGCGACGAATCGCAAAATTCATAGAGCTGTACCCGACTGTTTTGGAAACCACCAAGCCAACGAGGTATTTTTATTTTTCTAAATGCTTTAATTGTGATATGTATTTATTCCAAGAACAATTAATATGTGTTGGTACGACACCTTTCCGGTCGATACCTTCAAGCCACAGTTTTTAAAATGTAATTTTAGCATTCACCCTAACAGGGGTTAACCAACCTAATGGGGCGTATAGCTTAGCAGCATCAGATAAAACACCACATTTTGTTAAATTTTCTTGAATTTTAAAATTTACTTTAAATGAGAATGTATCACTTCTTGTGTCCCATTCAAAGCTTAGTGCCTTTACCACATTTTGCTTATCTAATCCGATTTTGTTTGCGTTTTCCTTATAATTATCTGGTATGTTAGACATTAATTGATTTGAATTCGACACCCACTTTCGTAGTTTGAATCCACCGGCTAACAGCTTTACTAGTTGATCTTGTAGTCGAATTGCACAATCTAATGTATCGGCACCTGAAATAACATCATCGACATATGTATCACAACGTAAAGTATCACAAATATGACTGCTTTTCATCTTGTGCTAGCTGGTGCAATACTCTAATAGAAAGGTATGGGGCTGGAGAGGCGCCATAGGTTACTGTTAAAAGTTTGTAAATAAAAATCTCGGATTCAGTAGTATTTCGCCAAAGACTTTGTTGATAGTGTTGCTGACTATCATCTACGCCAATTTGGCGGAACATCTTTTCGATATCTTCCCTAAATCCAATTTTGAAACGACGCCATCTGTTAATTATTGCAGGCAGTTCATTTTAAAGTGCTGGGCCCGATGACAATTCATCATTTAGAGATAGGTGGGGTGCACGTTTGCTACTTCCATCGAATACCACACATAGTTTTGTTGTTGAACTGCTTTCGCGTAAAACACCATGGTGAGGAAGCAAAAAACCGTGAGGTTTAAGATCTTGGGGGTAAATACCAACTTTAACCATATACCCCATTCTTTATATTCGGCCATAAAATTTTGATATTCTTTTAGTAGTTTTAAAGCATTATAATCTGTATGTTGAAAAACGGGAGGAATTCCTTCAACAACTTCAGCATCAAATGGCAGTTTATCAGTATACCGACCATCATAATTACGATAATGTGTTTTTTTAAATGTTCTTCACAAACCTTTTCTTCTTGTGTTAGTTGACGTTCCTTTAATTGCTCCTTCTGTTTCCAAAAAGATCTTAGTTGTTTATCAAGAGAAAATAAATTTACATGTACATCATAATTGTAAGAAATCCTAGATGCAGGCCCTGAAACTACCCAACTACCCAGTTGAAGAAAAATTCCGTTTTTGAATTTCTTTTGCTGAGCTTCCATTACATCTCCAATCAATAGATCAATTTTTCACTAGAATCAAATTTAGGATCTGCCAAATAATATTCATTAAGATCGCTTAGATCAGTTTTTTAATTCCCTAAGAATTTGTTTTTGGAATGCTAATGGCCTTAGCCAACACAAGAATGAAGTAGAACAATTCCTGCTACTTCAGGAAATTGACGTACTACTCGTCTCTGAAACACACTTTACCCTAAAGAATTATATCAGAATTAACGGATACCACACTTACGATATAAAACATCCAAGTGGCAGAGCCTGTGGTGGAACAGCCATTTTAGTGAGAAAAATATTAGACATTTCCCAATGCCAGAATTCAAAAAGGACCATATCTAGGCCACCTCTATAAATATACCTAATAGCAGAGTTACAATATCTTCAATATATTGTCCTCCTAGGTTTAATGTTAATCGAGAGCAGTTTTTCGATTACTCTTGGCCCAATATTCATAGCAGCTGGTGATTATAATGCAAAACATACATTTTGGGGCTCTCGCCTCATTACTCCCAAAGACAGATAATTGCTAGAAGCAATATCGCATAACAGACCAAATGCCATATCTAGTGGCCAACCTACCTATTGGTCTACAGACCTCAATAAGATTCCCAATCTAATTGACTTTGCTGTAATCAAAAATATAAAACGAGAATTTATTTCAGTGATCCCTTCACTGGACCTCTCGTCAGACCACTGCCTACAGTTTTAACGTTATTAGAAGCCCCAAATAAATTGAAAAACTATTGTTCTTGTTTCCCTAACAAGAAGACGAACTGGTTAAAGAATAAAATGTATGTTAGCTCACACTTGCCACAAAACATTTCAAAATGACCATGAAATACAATCCGCTGTCGATATATTTACGGATATCTTACAAAGTGTCTACACCCCCAATCACCTTGAGATACTACAAAAATTCGAAATGTCCTAGGAACATTGAGTCTCTAATTAAAGAAAAGAGAACACTCAGACGTCAATGGCAACAATAGCAATCTCCAAACGTAAAGGTTAAACTTAATCAGTGCCAAAAAAGACTTCACGTCGCCTTTAAAAATAATAAGGAATCTAATCTGAGAAATTATCTCAAAAACTTAAACTCTACTAAAAAACAGAATATAGTCTCTGGAAAGCTGTTAATCATATTCAATGCCCTATTGCCTTCGCCAATCACTTGGAGAATGTGTTTACTGAAAATGATACAGATTCTTTTATTAGTGTTAACAATATAAATAATGTGGTTCCACGCCCAATAAAATTCCGGTTCTCTACCGTGAAGACAACAATCAGAGGTCTAAAGGCAGGAAAATCACCTGGTATAGATAAAATTACTACCACGATGATAAGTAACCTGCCCAATTCAGCACTGTTGTCTATATTCTCAAAACTTTTTGAAAAGTTATTGCTTGAAAGCCTTATAGTACACCTTAATGATAATTGCATTATTCCTGACCATCAGTTTGGTTTCAGAAAAAAGCGCAGCACTATCGAACAGGTACATCGAATAACTACTCTTATTTGGAAGGCCTTCGAGAGCAAGCAATATTGCTCAGCATTATTCATAGATATTTCTCAAGCTTTCGATAAAGTCTGGCACGATGGACTAATACACAAAATTATCACATTACTACCTGCGAATGTTCACAAACTGCTTAAAAATGACATATATGAAAGATCTTTTCAAATTAGATCTAAAGATGTGATCTCTTCACGTCGAAAAATATCTGCTGGAGTACCCCAGGGGAGTATTCTAGGTCCGTTCCTATATATTTTATATACTTCAGATATGCCAACGAGCGCACTGACTCACACATCTACATTCAACAACTCCAGTTTCACATTGGCGAATTGAATAAGTGGCTGGACAAATGGAAAATAAAGGTCAATGCAACAAAATGTACTCACGTTACATTTTCTTTAAGACGAGAAAATGTCCTCCCGTACAGATAAACAATATAAAAATTCCTGAACAAAGTCATGTGAGATATCTTAGTATTCACCTTGATCGCCGCTTAACATGGACTCACCACATTGAAGCCAAGGTTACACAAATAAAATTAAAGTCAGCTCAAACGTACTGGCTAATTGGACCACGGTCAGCTCTAGACTTGGAGTACAAAGTGCTTTTGTACAAAACAGTTATAAAACCGATATGGCTATACGGCATTCAACTGTGCGGAACAGCCTCCTCATCTAACGTTGGAAAATTACAAAGAAAGCAGTCAGCACTGTTAAGGTCAATAACAGGTGCCCCGTGCTACATTCGCAATAGTAGTATTCATAGGGATCTCAATGCCCCATAATACGCGAGAAGATCAAATTCTCTTGTTTAACCTACTTGTCGAAACTAATGGATCACCCATTTGAGGGCCATAGACGACGTTAGTTATAATTTAGGTTAAGATTTTAATACTTATTGTAAATTTCTATATAAGAAAGATTCAATACAGAATAAATAAAATGAAAAAAAAAACAAGTCAGAGTGCTATATTCGGCAATGCCGAATCTTAAATACCCTCCACCTGTAAGCTACTTTTTATGAAAACCCTTATAAATATTACTAGATACGTATATAATAAATTGTGAAAGTTTAAATTGTGCTTCCGTGATGAGGGAGATATGGCCAGTTATTGGCCAATCCGAACAAAATTTCACAGAATGATTTTCGATAAAAAACACACTGTGTCGGATTTTATCCGTATATATTTATAATTGAATGAAATATATTGAAAAAAGTTACTTTTGGAAATGGGACTTATATGAGAACTAAGGCCAGTGTTGCCAACTTAGCACTTTTAGTGCTAGATTTAGCACTTTTTAAACTCATTTAGCACCCAAAAATGCAACTAGCACCTAGCACCTTTTTTAACATTTTTCAAATGTTTTTTGGCACTTTTTTAGCACATTTTAGAATTTTTGTACATATTCTTGTATGCCAATTTTAATTGTTCTTCTGTAAAAATATGGGTTAAAATTAATTATTAATTAATTATGTACAACATAAAATTAATGTTTACTGTGCCTGTATTCTGTATCTTGATCGAAAAGCTTTCGCATCGTGTAGGCATAAAACAAAAAATTCCATCGTTTCTCGATTTGTGAGTAAAAAGTGTTTCTGTAACTTAAAGTGAGAAGAGGCAACATGAATTACGTTTTATTGGAAATTTCCAATAAAATACCTGTCAAAAACATAACAATAACAAGTTAGAGTGCTATATTCGGCTGAGCCGAATCTTAAATACCCTCCACCAGCTTCTTTTATATTAATACTTTTCTAATTGATCAATATTTGTACAAATAAGTCTTCTCATGTCTTAAATAGAAAAATCCTAAGACTTTTCTATTTAAGACTTAGATCTATTACAATTCCAAGATTTATTGAACATTATAAACGCCATTTTCTTTATATTTTTATAGTGCTTAGCAATATTTAATAATTTGCATGTATGCATGTGTGTGAAAGATTTAAGGATTTTGAAAATATATACATATATATAATTTTGTTCTACACAAATTGATAATGTAAATAGTTAAATAAGGTTAAAGCGCTTTAGGGGCAGTTCCTAGTATGGGAGATAAGATCAATTATAGACCGATCGTAAAAAATTCTTTAAGCAAAATTTCTGTACATAAAAGCTATATTTCAGTCAAATTTGTATCTATATCGTAATTTAGTATAGCTTTATTTGGTAATGAGTAATGTGCGTTTAAGAGATTTTCGTAAAAGGACCTTGTATGGGGGCTATTACCAATTATGTATATAAAGACAAAATTTCAAAATTCTGTATCTATATTATTATTTGGTAATGAATATTGTTCATCTAAGTGATTTTCTGGAGGGGACCTAGAGCTATGACCATATATGGACCGATCGTAATATTTCTATGCATATGGGCAATACTTATACCAAATTTTATATGGATATCTTAATTTAGTAATGAATTATGCACGTTTAAGTGATTTTCGGGCGGGGACCTTTTATGGGAGCTATGACCAATTATGGACCGATCGGAAAAAACTTTCAGAGTATATTTCTATACATATGGGCAATACTAATACCAAATTTTTTATGGATATCTTAATTTAGTAATGAGTTATGCGCGTTTAAGTGATTTTCGGGAGGGGACCTTGTATGGGAGCTATGACCAATTATGGACCGATCGGAAAAAACTTTCACAGTAATATTTCTATGCATATGGGAAATACTTATACCAAATTTTATATGGATATCTTAATTAAGTAATGAGTTTATGCGCGTTTAAGTGATTTTCGGGAGGGGACCTTGTATGGGAGCTATAACCAAATATGGACCGATCGGAAAAAGCTTTCAGAGTAATATTTCTATGCATATGGGCAATACTTATACCAAACTTTATATGGATATCTTAATTTAGTAATGAGTTATGCGCGTTTAAGTGTTTTTCGGGAGGGGACCTTGTATCGGAGCTACGACCAATTATGGACCGATCGGGAAAAAAATTTCATAGTAACATTTCTGTGCATATGAGTAATACTTATACCAAATTTTATATGGATATCTTAATTTAGTAGTGAGCTATGCGCGTTTAAGTGATTTTCGGGAGGGGACCTTGTATGGGAGCTATGACCAATTATAGACCGATCGGGAAAAAATTTCACAGTAACATTTTTGTGTATATGAGTATTACTTATACCAAATTTTATGTGGATATTTTAATTTAGTAATGAGCTATGCGCGTTTAAGTGATTTTCGGGAGGGAACCTTGTGTGGGAGCTATGTCCAATTATGGACCGAGCCAGAAAATTTTTCTTTGAATGAATTCAATTGACATAAGATTTCAATTTGTAAAATTTTGTGAAGATATCAACATTCTGACGTAAGTTATTAACAAAAAGCCCATTTTCCGGGAATATGTACTTTTGTATGGGAGGTATATGAAATTGTGGTCCGATTCTGGCAATTTTCAGCAGGGATCAAGCTCTTGTGTAAAGACGAATGTATGGTGATTTTCATGGAATTGCCTTGCATAGTTTTCGAGAAAATTACATCAGAATGTGTAAAAAATGCTTATTTTTTTCGGAGTTGTTTTAAATTTTGATTCATAACTTTTCCCGATGTGAACCGATTTTGCTCATTTTCAATACCAAACTGTACGGATAATAGTGAATATTTTGGGTGAATTTGGTTAAATTATATTGCTTCGTTTTAACGTGAGCGTGTTTTACACAGACAGACAGACAGACGGACGGACGGACAGACGGACAAAGCTAAATCGACTCAGAATTTGATAAGGACCCAGAATATATATACTTTGTTGGGTCTCAGATGAATATTTCTTGGTGTTACACACGGAATGACAAAGTTATATATACCCTCTATCACCACTGATGGTGGTGGAGGGTATAAAAAGATAAAAACAAAAATTGCCAAACAAATGTATAAACAAATATTACATAAACAAAAATATTGAAATTAAATTAAAAATATTTAAACAATTATCCCACTGAATTGTCCCCTGGTAAATTCTAGGCTTATGCCCACGTATTTTTTCAGCTTTAGCTTCTGTATATTAGAAATTATTCATATTTTCTAAAAATTAGTTAATAATATTAATCCTAATATATATTATAAACCTCTTTGCAAGTCTGTTCGTTTGTTTGTTTGTTTGTTCGTCAATCACGCCTAAGCGGCTGGAACGATTTTCTTCAAATTTGGAACATAGTTAGATCTATACTTGGAGAGTGTTATAGGCTATATATTTTTTCAGAACTTGGACTAGGAGGGGGCAAAAATGGGGTAAAATGGGTGAAAAACGGGTAAAATGAGTACTTTTGATAGTAAATACTGATTTTGTCTATCCTTAAGCAAAATCATTTTCGATTAAACTACTTAATTTGTTAGAAATATATATTACCAAAGTGTCGTTGCGAAAATTGGACTGGAAGGGGACAAAAGAAATATGACAAAATTAGTACTTTTGTGCTTTAAGAACGATTTTTTCTATTCTAAAGCCAAAATATTATAAACTATGATTTTGATAGTCTCAGACATATGTACATATATTTAGAAATCCCACCCTTAGGGGAAAAACGGGTAAAAAAGGGAAATCTGTTTTGGCTGCTTAATAAATGCTATTTTCAGACAATTCAAACTACTTCAATGAATAAATAACACAAATAAATAAACAAGTAAACATTTATAGTTGGGTATGGCTGACCATATGATGCCCTACACCAGTGATTATGATACAAATGTTGATCAAATGAGGACCGATCATTACAAAAATCTGCAGTGTCATTAAAAATTATAAAAACTGAGTTTTGCCGATTTTTGGTGTGATACAAGAACATTTAACATATTTATGAACTCAAAGCCATATTCAGGGGTGCGATTGTATGGGGGCTATGCGAAATAATGGTCCGATTTAAACCATTTTCAATAGGATTCGTCCTTGGAAGAGTATGTGCCAAATTTCATCAAATTATTTTGCAAATTGCGACCTGTTGCGTGTGCATAATGTTTTTAATTACACTTAATTTAAAACATATGTAGTTAGATATATACATAGGTATATAGTGTGATATACTATATTGATTTCCAAAACTTGGATAAGAAGTGACAAGATGGTGTATGTGGATGAAAAAGAGACAAAATTCGTACTTTTGGGGGTAAATACTAATTGTTGTCTATACTCAAGCAAAAACATTTCCGATTAAGCTTTTAAAGTGTCTAAAATATGTATTATATAGCAAAGTTCCGTTTCAAAATAGGAGAAAAGGCGAAAAAAAGGAAACATTTTACTTCTATGTTATAGTCTGATTATTTTCGTTCTAAAGTAAACATTTTTTAGACGATGAGTTTTTAGTTTCAGAGATATGTGTACTCAAAAGTCCACCCCTAGAGGGAAAAACAGGAAAAAGAAATTCAATCTAAACGGCCAGAAACGGCTAATTATGTGTTCCTTTGCTACATTTTTTTTGTACTTTTATGAAATTTGAGAAATACATATTTTTTTATTAATATTTTTCCGTAATCGGTCAAAAAATGTGTTTTTCAAAAATGTTTTTGCAAAACATCATTAAAGAGGGATAGGTTCCTCTCTGACGTGATTTTCTTAATATATGTTTTACAACAACGATTTCTGAAATGATACAAAATATATTAAACAAAATACATAAATTTGAATAATTCAATGGAGAAAGAGGCATGGGTAGTATTTTTGGTACTGTGTTGGTACCTTTTATAAATATTGTATGAAATTTCTTTTATAGCTTTATAAGATCACATAGAAATTGTAAGGAGTTTCTTCATAAGGAGACCTTCAGCATTTTTTGAAACATGATTAAGTTAGTGAAAAACTATCACTTTATGCTTTAAGTCAAGAATTATTCTTTCTCCTAAGTTAAATATGTATATTATAGTCTTACCTAACTATATAGTATTAGAATTATAATTTTGGAATCTTTTAGCTTTGTAAATTGGAAAAAAAATTGTGAATTAATCTCTTAGTGAGGAGTAAAATGAGTAAAATTTTTTTCATTTCGTAAATGTAATGTTATGTTATTTAAATCAACGAAATTTTTATATTTCTGAATGTTGAAAAAATTTCAGAAATTGATCTATGGACATAAAGCACATTTTTTAGTTTACTCTAACGGGAGAATACTTAAGTATAATGTTATGAAACCACTTAAAAACCCTGGGCAACGCCGGGTACAAAAATCTAGTTTATTATAAAAACAACATTATTATATCCTCCACCACCTCAGTGGTGATAGAGAGTATATATATGTTTGTCATTCCGTGTGTAACACCAAAAAATATTCATCTGAGACCCAACAATGTATATATATTCTGGTCCTTATGAAACTCTGAGTCGATTTAGCTATGTCCGTCTGTCTGTCTGGTTAAAACACGCTCACCTTAAAACTAAGCAAATGACATCAACCAAATTCACTGAGAATATTCATTGTTTTCCTAAGCAGTTTGGTATTGAAAATCAGCCAAATCGGTTCACAACGTAAAAAGTTATGAGTAAAAAATTTCAGACTACCTAAAAAAATTAAGTTTTTTTTCCCTAATTCTTGAGTAGTTTTCTCAGAAACTACCAAAGACAATTCGACAAATTTTGTCACAGATTATTTTTTCCATCTATAGATTAATTATGTTTAAAATTGTAACAATCGATCCAAAATTTCCCATAGCCCCCATACAAAGGTACATATTCTCGGAAATTAATTTATCGTTAATAACTTTCTCAAATATATCGGTATCAACACAAAATTTTGTACATATTGACACTATATGAACAGGAATCAAAACTACGGACTTAAATCTGTATTGGTCCACAATTGGTCCCATATAAGGTCCACTTTCGAAAATCACTTAAATGAACACATTTTATTGATAAATAAAGCTATCGGGATAAAATTCGATATGATTATGTTTTGTATATACATAAATCATTCTAAGGAATTTTTTTCCTGATCGGTCCGTAATTGGTTATAGCTCCCATATAAGGTTCACATCCCAAAATCACTTAAACGAGCTCAATTCATATATAAATAAAGCTATCTGGATTTGTGTGTATATGAATTACTCTACGAAATTTGTTCCGGATCGGTCCATAATCGGTCATAGCTCCCATATAAGGTCCACATCCGAAAATCACTTAAATGCGCATAATTCATTGATAAATAAAGCTATCAGGGTAGAACTCGAGGTGAATATGTTTTGTATATAGATATAAATCATTCAGTGAAATTTTTTCCGGATCAGTCCACAATTGGTACTAGCTCCCATATAAGGTCCACATCCTAAAATCACTCAAATGCGCATAATTCATTGATAAATAAAGCTATCAGGGTAAAACTCGACGTGAATTTGTTTTGTGTATAATCATTCGTGGACATTTTCCACATCGGTCCATAATTGGTTACATTCCATATAAGGAATTTTTTTCAGCATCGGTCCATATCTAGCTCCCATATAAGGTTCACTTCTGAAAACCACTTAATGCCACATAATTTATTATTAAACTCGACATGAGTATGTTCTGTGTATAGATAAATCATTTTGATTATTATACCCTCCATCACCATTAGTGGTAATAGAGGGTTTATATAAGTTTGTCATTCCGTGTGTAACACTAAGAAATAGTCATCTGAGACCCAACAAAGTATATATATTCTGGGTCCTTATGAAATTCTGAGTCGATTTAGTTATGCCCGTCTGTCCGTTTGTCTGTCTGTGTAAAACACGCTAACGTTAAAACGAATCAAGATAATTTAACCAAATTCACCCAAAATATTCACTATTATCCGGTACAGTTTGGTATTGAAAATGAGTAAAATCGGTTCACATCGAGAAAAGTTATGAATCAAAATTTAAAACAACTCCAAAAAAATAAGCATTTTTTACACATTCTGATGTAATTTTCTCGAAAAATATGCAAAATAATTTCATGAAAGTCATCATATATTCACTTCTACACAATATCTTGATTCTTGCTGAAAATTGCCAGAATCGGTCCATAATTTCATATACCTCCCACTCAAAAGTACATATTCCCGGAAAATGAGTTTTTTGTTAATAACTTCCGTCAGAACGTTGATATCTTCATAAAAATTTTACAACTTAAAATCTTATGTCAAAAGAATTTATTGAGAGAAAAAATTTTCTGGATCGCTCCATAATTGGACATAGCTCCTATCAAGGTCCCCTCCCGAAAATCACTTAAACGCGCATAACACATTACTAAATTAAGATATCCATATAAAATTTGGAATAAGTATTGCTCATATGAACAGAAATATTACTATGAAATTTTTTTCCGATCGGTCCATAATTGGTCATAGCTCCCGTACAAGGTCCGCTTCCGAGAATCACTTAAACGCACATAACTCATTACTAAATTAAGATATCCATATAAAGTTTGGTACAAGTATTGCTCACATATACAGAAATATTACTATGAAAGTTGTTTCCGATCGGTTCATAATTGGTCATAGCTCCCATACAGGGTTCCCTCCCGAAAATCAATTAAACGCACATAACTCATTAGAAAATATTGATATCCATACATTTAGCACAAATATTCCTCTTATATACATAAATTACACTATAAATTGTTTTACGATCGGTCCATATTTGGTCATAGCTCTCATACTAGGTCCCCTCCAGAAAATCACTTAAATGCACAATATTCATTGCCAAATAATGATATAGATACAGAATTTTGAAATTTTGTCTTTATATACATAATTGGTCATAGCGCCTTTACGAAAATCTCTTAAACGCACATTAGTCATTACCAAATAAAGCTATTGATACAAAATTTGGCACAAATATTAGTTTGGTATACAAAAATTATATTTCAAGATTTTTTCACGATCGGTCCATAACATGGGTGCGGTCGGTCCCATGCAAATGTCCCTTCAGAAAATCACTTGAACACACATTACTAAATTACGGTATAGATACAAAATTTGACTGAAATATAGCTTTTATGTAGGGTAGAAGGGGGATCATACGCCATAAGGGCACATCTGGCAATAGCGAATAACTTGAAAACTGAGTAATCTATTTTATCGCATTATCAAATTTTGTTTTCGTTTATCGATTATCTATCATCCCTGAAAATTTGAAACATTAACTTTAAATATGATGGGAGGCAGACATGATTAATTGTTTTTCAAAGGGCTGTGAAAATATTTCACTGTGTGAACTTTTTGTGTGAACTTTTTGTGCTAACTTTTTTAGTTTTTGTGGTAGAAAAAATATATTGGTCAGTATTAGAACGTCAATAATAGTGAACAATAAGACATAATAATATTTTCGATAATATTATTTGAAGCCCGAAAAAAAATTTAAACTAAACCCCAGAACTGCCCGTGGGGTACATGTGCCAAATATATGAAATGCTTGTGATGTAAAACAAAATTTGGTTAAAATATAGAAAAAATCAGTAATAATTTGTTTTAATTTTTTTGGTAAGTTTTGTGAAATAAACAATAAATATCTGGTTTATTATACTTTGTTTAATGAATTAAAGTATAAAACAGCAAAATAAGTTTTTATTATACCCTTCACCTTCGTGAGAAGGGTATATATAAGTTGTCATTCCGTTTGTAATTTCTATAATATAATTTTCCGACCCCATAAAGTATATATATTCTGGATCCTTATAGATAGCGGAGTTGATTAAGCTATGTCCGTCTGTCTGTCCGTCTGTGGGTTTGTTGAAATAAGTTTTTAGAGGACCGCAGATATCGGCGAGATCCAAATCTTCAATAATTCTGTTAGACATGCTTTCGAGAAGATCGCTATTTAAAATCAGCAAAATCCATAAATACCGGAGATATGAGCAAAAATCCGAGACAACCTCTGAAAATATCATAAAAAAGACAATTTTTTTCATGCTTTGATATACGCAACAACACTGCTTATTCATTTAGTATTTCGTTTCATGTGTTTGGATGGCTGTGTGTTTCATTGCCGTGTGTATATTGTTTTTGTTTCTTGGTGCATTCAGTTTCGTTTGTTTGGATGTCTGTTTCATTGCAACGCAGTGGCAACATTTTCAAAAAATAGGACAAGTTTTTTACGCCAAAGCGTTCTGCGTAACGATACCTTTTAGAAAACTATAAAATTGTTATATGTTCTTAAAGAAAATTTTATTTTATTAATAAAAGAGTTAAGACACATTTTTGGCAAAAAACGGCAAAAATCTAAATTTTTTTGAATTTTTAAATTAAAAACGTACATCTTTGGATCTGTAAATGATATTGATCTGAAATTTTTTGTATATTATTGGAAATTTTGTTGTCTAACTATCAAGAAAAAATTGAGTCCATTTGGTCCAAAATTACGCCCGATATTCAAAAAAAGTCGGACCAAGGTATGGTAAATTTTGTATCACTAAATTTTTAAATGCCTATAACTCAGATATTATAAGAGATAAGTAGTATGTCCAAGCATGTTTTTTCAAGATCTCGTCGAGCGCTTTCACAAAATATAAAAATCTTTGTATTTGGGTGAAAAACAAAAAATGGCACGAGTTTAAAATTTTACATGTCGTAGGTACCCTACTTTGAGCCGCCACAGCGCCGTCCCTGGGGCATCTGCAGGGTTCATCTTCAAAACTTAAACTCGAATACTCCTTGGCTACGCTCACACCAAATTTTATCCCGATCGGATCAGCCGTTTAGAAATGCCAGATTTATTTCCAAAAAATTTCCATTCTGCCCCACTGTGGCATTATTAGTCATAGCTCCCGTACAAGGCTCTCTTCCGAAAATCATTTAAACTCACATATTTAATTGTTCAAATAAAGGTATCTTGATAAAATTCGACACAGATATGTTTTGCGTACATACAATCATTCTACAAAATCTTTTACGGATCGGACCATTATTGGTCATAGCTCCCTTATAAGGCCCACTTCCGGAAATCACTTGAACGCACATATTTAATTGTCAAATAAAGGTATCTTGATAAAATTCGACACAAATATGTTTCGTCTATATATGAATCACTCTACGAATTTTTTTTTCGGATAAGACCATAATTGGTCATAGCTCCCATATAGGGTCCACTTCCGAAAAACATTTAAACGCATATGTTTCGTTAATAAATAAAGCTATCGGTATAAAATTCAACTTGTATGTTTTGTATACGTATAAATCATTCTAACAAATTTTCCCAGGATCGGTCCATTATTGGTCATAGCTCCCATATAAGGCTCTCTTCCGAAAATCATTTAAACTCACATATTCATTGTTAAATAAAGCTATCTTGATAAAATTCGACACAAATATGTTTTGTGTACATACATATGAATCACTCTACGAATTTTTTCTGGAGAGGCCCGTAATTGGTCGTAGCTCCTATGTGAAGTCAAGTTATCTAAAAACAAGATAGTTAATAGGTTTTTATAAAAAGTAGCTTGCTGGTGGAGGGTATTTAAGATTCGGCATAGCCGAATATAGCACTCTAACTTGTTAACTTCTGAGGTTAGACCTATTAAACGTCCAAATTTAATGTAATAAGATTATTAGTTATGTAGTGAAAGAGTATAAAAAGAGTTTCATATATATTTATTATTATATTTATATTATAGGTTTTGAAGATGTAATGTGTCGTACTGTTCATACCACAACATTCATTATAATAGATTTCATGAAAATCGGATCAGTAGTTTTTTGGATGCCTGAACGTAAATTTGGTTTAATGATTGTTTTACAAAAAGCTGGTGTAAAAAGGGGCGTGGCGTCCGATCCTGAGATAAGACCTATCGGTTCAGTAGTTTTCTGTAAGTCTCGAATGAAAATTTTGTATAACAATTATATAGAAAAAAGTGAGCATAAGAAGAATCGTGACGTCAAATCATTATTCTATGTAGGCTCTTGTTCTACTTTAGAATAGAACTATTAGTGTTCGAAATTTCATGTAAATCGGTTCAGTAGTTTGTCCGTGAAAGCGTAACAAACAGACATTCTTTTTCATACAATTATAGGATAAGATAAAGGTAAGGATAGTTTTATAAAAATCGGGCGTAGAAAGGGCGTGGCATCGGATCAAGTTCTTATATATAGCCTATAGTTCTTTCCAAGCTTATACCTATCGGTATAAGCAAAATTTCAGGTTAATCGGTTAATTAAAAGTTTTTCATATTGTGATTGCAAAATTGGTTTAATAATAGTTTTACAAAAAGTGAGCGTAAAAAGGGGCGTGGCATCCGATCAAGATCTTATATAGCCTATTGTTCCTTTTGGGGTTAGACCTATTAGCTGTCCAAATTTCATGTAAATCGGTTCAGTAGTTTTGCCGTGAAAGCGTAACAAACAAACACACAAACAAACAGTCTGTTTTATATACATATATATAGGATATGTATAGGATAGGATTCCTCTTGGGATTTGATATCATCATTCACCGGAAGAAAGGCTATTTTTTGATTTTGGTCTTCTATAAATTTTTCCATGTGATGAAAGACTTACTACACGAACTTTGCCATATTTTCCAGGATGACTCTCTGTAATACGGGCTAATGGCCATTGCTCTGAGGGAACGCGTTCATCAAATATTAAAACTAGATCACCAACTTGCGCATTTCTTTCTATTTTAAGCCATTTAGGGCGTGATTGTAGACGGCATAAATATTCACTCACCCAACTTTTCCAAAAGTGTTGTTTTAAACGTTCTACCACCTTTCAACGAGTAAGTCGATCAACATTGTGTTCTAAAAGGTTTTCATCTCGAATGCATAGTGTTGGTTCACCAACTAGAAAAATGAGAGGGTGTTAGAGCTTGGCAATCGGCAGTGTCTGACGAAATTGGGCAAAGGGGCCTAGAATTAAGGCAGCATTCAATCTGAGCAAGTAAAGTGCATAGCTCTTCAAAGGTTAAAACCCGATTCTCCATCATCCATCGAAGGTCGTGTTTAGTGGATTTAACCCCTGCATCCCAGTGGCCACCAAAATGTGGGGACGCTGGGGGAATAAAGTGCCAATGAGTTCCAGTATTCGCTAATTGTTAAACTAAATCATTTGGAAGGGAGGACCGACAACGATTGTTTAATATTTGTAGTTCTTTGTTGGCACCAATAAAGTTGGTTCCACAATCTGAATATAAGTCAGTACACATTCCGCGACGTGCAGTGAATCTTCGAAATGCAGCTACAAAGGATTCAGTAGATAAACTTGTAACTCCTTCCAGGTGCACTATCTTGGTCAGCATACAAATGAAGAGACAAATATAACCTTTTGTGGTTACGGTATTTCGGGTAGTAGAATTTTTAATAGTAATAGGGCCAGCGTAATCTACCCCACTATGCTTAAAGGGCCTACTAGGTTGAAGTCTTACCGCAGGAATTTCTCCCATTATTTGTTGCGCTGCTCTTGCCTTATATTTAAAACACGTAGACACAGTGCCTTTGCGCATTTTTTGCAAAATTTCTTGCTGAAAGAATCCAGAATATTCGAGAAACGTAAACCTGAATTTGTATGAGACCACCGTGAAGCGTTTTAACATGTGCAACTAAAAAAATCAAACGAGATAAGGGATTAATTTCGATAAAATAATTGGGAGTTTTAAATTATAATGAAAACTTTGCTTTATTAATTCGTCCACCGACACGCAAGATACCAAATTCGTCTAAATAAGGGCATAAGTTTAAAATTCTGCTACTGCTGTGTAGAGGTTTGTATTCATTAGGTTTTTGATGTCCTCATTAAACTCAATTTGGGAAATCCTTATTAATGTCCTAAGTGAACGTTGAAGTTCATACGTTTTTAGGAATCCTGTTTCTCTGCAGTCCCTTTTTGTTCCGAATCGTAAAACGTAGGCTACAACTCGTATTATATATTATTAAATTATGAAAATTTTGTTAAAATGTCAGGATATTTTACAGTTTTGATTGTATTAACCACAACGTAAGATTTTCACATTTCTTAAGTTGTGTGATAAGATCCATTGGGTTGTGTTGGCCAATAACTAGAGGATAGTGATAACCGTTTGGGTCCATTCCACCATGACTCATGATTCACCAATTCTAATACACTTATACCACGTGATGCACAATCAGCTGGATTACTTTGACTGGTAACATATCTCCACTGACTGCTATTAGAAAAATGTTGTATTTCAGCAACACGGATACCGACGAATACATTCCATTTTGACGATTCTCCCCATATCCAACATAACACCGCCATACTGTCTGTCCAATAACATATATTAATAATTTTCAAATTTAATTGTTTTTGAATTTTGTTCATTAATTTCACAAGCAATACTGCCCCACAGCTCCAGTTTTGGTATGGTCAGCTTTTTAATGGCAACACTTTGGTTTTCGATTAAAAAGATTTACTGTTGATAATCTACTTTGGTTAATTAAGACTTTCACATATATTGCGGCAGCATACACCGACTGCGACGAATCGCAAAATTCATAGAGCTGTACCCGACTGTTTTGGAAACCACCAAGCCAACGAGGTATTTTTATTTTTCTAAATGCTTAATTGTGATATGTATTTATTCCAAGAACAATTAATATGTGTTGGTACGACACCTTTCCGGTCGATACCTTCAAGCCACAGTTTTTAAAATGTAATTTTAGCATTCACCCTAACAGGGGTTAACCAACCTAATGGGGCGTATAGCTTAGCAGCATCAGATAAAACACCACATTTTGTTAAATTTTCTTGAATTTTAAAATTTACTTTAAATGAGAATGTATCACTTCTTGTGTCCCATTCAAAGCTTAGTGCCTTTACCACATTTTGCTTATCTAATCCGATTTTGTTTGCGTTTTCCTTATAATTATCTGGTATGTTAGACATTAATTGATTTGAATTCGACACCCACTTTCGTAGTTTGAATCCACCGGCTAACAGCTTTACTAGTTGATCTTGTAGTCGAATTGCACAATCTAATGTATCGGCACCTGAAATAACATCATCGACATATGTATCACAACGTAAAGTATCACAAATATGACTGCTTTTCATCTTGTGCTAGCTGGTGCAATACTCTAATAGAAAGGTATGGGGCTGGAGAGGCCCATAGGTTACTGTTAAAAGTTTGTAAATAAAAATCTCGGATTCAGTAGTATTTCGCCAAAGACTTTGTTGATAGTGTTGCTGACTATCATCTACGCCAATTTGGCGGAACATCTTTTCGATATCTTCCCTAAATCCAATTTTGAAACGACGCCATCTGTTAATTATTGCAGGCAGTTCATTTTAAAGTGCTGGGCCCGATGACAATTCATCATTTAGAGATAGGTGGGGTGCACGTTTGCTACTTCCATCGAATACCACACATAGTTTTGTTGTTGAACTGCTTTCGCGTAAAACACCATGGTGAGGAAGCAAAAAACCGTGAGGTTTAAGATCTTGGGGGTAAATACCAACTTTAACCATATACCCCATTCTTTATATTCGGCCATAAAATTTTGATATTCTTTTAGTAGTTTTAAAGCATTATAATCTGTATGTTGAAAAACGGGAGGAATTCCTTCAACAACTTCAGCATCAAATGGCAGTTTATCAGTATACCGACCATCATAATTACGATAATGTGTTTTTTTAAATGTTCTTCACAAACCTTTTCTTCTTGTGTTAGTTGACGTTCCTTTAATTGCTCCTTCTGTTTCCAAAAAGATCTTAGTTGTTTATCAAGAGAAAATAAATTTACATGTACATCATAATTGTAAGAAATCCTAGATGCAGGCCCTGAAACTACCCAACTACCCAGTTGAAGAAAAATTCCGTTTTTGAATTTCTTTTGCTGAGCTTCCATTACATCTCCAATCAATAGATCAATTTTTCACTAGAATCAAATTTAGGATCTGCCAAATAATATTCATTAAGATCGCTTAGATCAGTTTTTTAATTCCCTAAGAATTTGTTTTTGGAATGCTAATGGCCTTAGCCAACACAAGAATGAAGTAGAACAATTCCTGCTACTTCAGGAAATTGACGTACTACTCGTCTCTGAAACACACTTTACCCTAAAGAATTATATCAGAATTAACGGATACCACACTTACGATATAAAACATCCAAGTGGCAGAGCCTGTGGTGGAACAGCCATTTTAGTGAGAAAAATATTAGACATTTCCCAATGCCAGAATTCAAAAAGGACCATATCTAGGCCACCTCTATAAATATACCTAATAGCAGAGTTACAATATCTTCAATATATTGTCCTCCTAGGTTTAATGTTAATCGAGAGCAGTTTTTCGATTACTCTTGGCCCAATATTCATAGCAGCTGGTGATTATAATGCAAAACATACATTTTGGGGCTCTCGCCTCATTACTCCCAAAGACAGATAATTGCTAGAAGCAATATCGCATAACAGACCAAATGCCATATCTAGTGGCCAACCTACCTATTGGTCTACAGACCTCAATAAGATTCCCAATCTAATTGACTTTGCTGTAATCAAAAATATAAAACGAGAATTTATTTCAGTGATCCCTTCACTGGACCTCTCGTCAGACCACTGCCTACAGTTTTAACGTTATTAGAAGCCCCAAATAAATTGAAAAACTATTGTTCTTGTTTCCCTAACAAGAAGACGAACTGGTTAAAGAATAAAATGTATGTTAGCTCACACTTGCCACAAAACATTTCAAAAATGACCATGAAATACAATCCGCTGTCGATATATTTACGGATATCTTACAAAGTGTCTACACCCCCAATCACCTTGAGATACTACAAAAATTCGAAATGTCCTAGGAACATTGAGTCTCTAATTAAAGAAAAGAGAACACTCAGACGTCAATGGCAACAATAGCAATCTCCAAACGTAAAGGTTAAACTTAATCAGTGCCAAAAAAGACTTCACGTCGCCTTTAAAAATAATAAGGAATCTAATCTGAGAAATTATCTCAAAAACTTAAACTCTACTAAAAAACAGAATATAGTCTCTGGAAAGCTGTTAATCATATTCAATGCCCTATTGCCTTCGCCAATCACTTGGAGAATGTGTTTACTGAAAATGATACAGATTCTTTTATTAGTGTTAACAATATAAATAATGTGGTTCCACGCCCAATAAAATTCCGGTTCTCTACCGTGAAGACAACAATCAGAGGTCTAAAGGCAGGAAAATCACCTGGTATAGATAAAATTACTACCACGATGATAAGTAACCTGCCCAATTCAGCACTGTTGTCTATATTCTCAAAACTTTTTGAAAAGTTATTGCTTGAAAGCCTTATAGTACACCTTAATGATAATTGCATTATTCCTGACCATCAGTTTGGTTTCAGAAAAAAGCGCAGCACTATCGAACAGGTACATCGAATAACTACTCTTATTTGGAAGGCCTTCGAGAGCAAGCAATATTGCTCAGCATTATTCATAGATATTTCTCAAGCTTTCGATAAAGTCTGGCACGATGGACTAATACACAAAATTATCACATTACTACCTGCGAATGTTCACAAACTGCTTAAAAATGACATATATGAAAGATCTTTTCAAATTAGATCTAAAGATGTGATCTCTTCACGTCGAAAATATCTGCTGGAGTACCCCAGGGGAGTATTCTAGGTCCGTTCCTATATATTTTATATACTTCAGATATGCCAACGAGCGCACTGACTCACACATCTACATTCAACAACTCCAGTTTCACATTGGCGAATTGAATAAGTGGCTGGACAAATGGAAAATAAAGGTCAATGCAACAAAATGTACTCACGTTACATTTTCTTTAAGACGAGAAAAATGTCCTCCCGTACAGATAAACAATATAAAAATTCCTGAACAAAGTCATGTGAGATATCTTAGTATTCACCTTGATCGCCGCTTAACATGGACTCACCACATTGAAGCCAAGGTTACACAAATAAAATTAAAGTCAGCTCAAACGTACTGGCTAATTGGACCACGGTCAGCTCTAGACTTGGAGTACAAAGTGCTTTTGTACAAAACAGTTATAAAACCGATATGGCTATACGGCATTCAACTGTGCGGAACAGCCTCCTCATCTAACGTTGGAAAATTACAAAGAAAGCAGTCAGCACTGTTAAGGTCAATAACAGGTGCCCCGTGCTACATTCGCAATAGTAGTATTCATAGGGATCTCAATGCCCCATAATACGCGAGAAGATCAAATTCTCTTGTTTAACCTACTTGTCGAAACTAATGGATCACCCATTTGAGGGCCATAGACGACGTTAGTTATAATTTAGGTTAAGATTTTAATACTTATTGTAAATTTCTATATAAGAAAGATTCAATACAGAATAAATAAAATGAAAAAAAAACAAGTCAGAGTGCTATATTCGGCAATGCCGAATCTTAAATACCCTCCACCTGTAAGCTACTTTTTATGAAAACCCTTATAAATATTACTAGATACGTATATAATAAATTGTGAAAGTTTAAATTGTGCTTCCGTGATGAGGGAGATATGGCCAGTTATTGGCCAATCCGAACAAAATTTCACAGAATGATTTTCGATAAAAAACACACTGTGTCGGATTTTATCCGTATATATTTATAATTGAATGAAATATATTGAAAAAAGTTACTTTTGGAAATGGGACTTATATGAGAACTAAGGCCAGTGTTGCCAACTTAGCACTTTTAGTGCTAGATTTAGCACTTTTTAAACTCATTTAGCACCCAAAAATGCAACTAGCACCTAGCACCTTTTTTAACATTTTTCAAATGTTTTTTGGCACTTTTTTAGCACATTTTAGAATTTTTGTACATATTCTTGTATGCCAATTTTAATTGTTCTTCTGTAAAAATATGGGTTAAAATTAATTATTAATTAATTATGTACAACATAAAATTAATGTTTACTGTGCCTGTATTCTGTATCTTGATCGAAAAGCTTTCGCATCGTGTAGGCATAAAACAAAAAATTCCATCGTTTCTCGATTTGTGAGTAAAAAGTGTTTCTGTAACTTAAAGTGAGAAGAGGCAACATGAATTACGTTTTTATTGGAAATTTCCAATAAAATACCTGTCAAAAACATAACAATAACAAGTTAGAGTGCTATATTCGGCTGAGCCGAATCTTAAATACCCTCCACCAGCTTCTTTTATATTAATACTTTTCTAATTGATCAAATATTTGTACAAATAAGTCTTCTCATGTCTTAAATAGAAAAATCCTAAGACTTTTCTATTTAAGACTTAGATCTATTACAATTCCAAGATTTATTGAACATTATAAACGCCATTTTCTTTTATATTTTTATAGTGCTTAGCAATATTTAATAATTTGCATGTATGCATGTGTGTGAAAGATTTAAGGATTTTGAAAATATATACATATATATAATTTTGTTCTACACAAATTGATAATGTAAATAGTTAAATAAGGTTAAAGCGCTTTTAGGGGCAGTTCCTAGTATGGGAGATAAGATCAATTATAGACCGATCGTAAAAAATTCTTTAAGCAAAATTTCTGTACATAAAAGCTATATTTCAGTCAAATTTTGTATCTATATCGTAATTTAGTATAGCTTTATTTGGTAATGAGTAATGTGCGTTTAAGAGATTTTCGTAAAAGGACCTTGTATGGGGGCTATTACCAATTATGTATATAAAGACAAAATTTCAAAATTCTGTATCTATATTATTATTTGGTAATGAATATTGTTCATCTAAGTGATTTTCTGGAGGGGACCTAGAGCTATGACCATATATGGACCGATCGTAATATTTCTATGCATATGGGCAATACTTATACCAAATTTTATATGGATATCTTAATTTAGTAATGAATTATGCACGTTTAAGTGATTTTCGGGCGGGGACCTTTTATGGGAGCTATGACCAATTATGGACCGATCGGAAAAAACTTTCAGAGTAATATTTCTATACATATGGGCAATACTAATACCAAATTTTTTATGGATATCTTAATTTAGTAATGAGTTATGCGCGTTTAAGTGATTTTCGGGAGGGGACCTTGTATGGGAGCTATGACCAATTATGGACCGATCGGAAAAAACTTTCACAGTAATATTTCTATGCATATGGGAAATACTTATACCAAATTTTATATGGATATCTTAATTAAGTAATGAGTTATGCGCGTTTAAGTGATTTTCGGGAGGGGACCTTGTATGGGAGCTATAACCAAATATGGACCGATCGGAAAAAGCTTTCAGAGTAATATTTCTATGCATATGGGCAATACTTATACCAAACTTTATATGGATATCTTAATTTAGTAATGAGTTATGCGCGTTTAAGTGTTTTTCGGGAGGGGACCTTGTATCGGAGCTACGACCAATTATGGACCGATCGGGAAAAAATTTCATAGTAACATTTCTGTGCATATGAGTAATACTTATACCAAATTTTATATGGATATCTTAATTTAGTAGTGAGCTATGCGCGTTTAAGTGATTTTCGGGAGGGGACCTTGTATGGGAGCTATGACCAATTATAGACCGATCGGGAAAAAATTTCACAGTAACATTTTTGTGTATATGAGTATTACTTATACCAAATTTTATGTGGATATTTTAATTTAGTAATGAGCTATGCGCGTTTAAGTGATTTTCGGGAGGGAACCTTGTGTGGGAGCTATGTCCAATTATGGACCGAGCCAGAAAATTTTTTCTTTGAATGAATTCAATTGACATAAGATTTCAATTTGTAAAATTTTGTGAAGATATCAACATTCTGACGTAAGTTATTAACAAAAAGCCCATTTTCCGGGAATATGTACTTTTGTATGGGAGGTATATGAAATTGTGGTCCGATTCTGGCAATTTTCAGCAGGGATCAAGCTCTTGTGTAAAGACGAATGTATGGTGATTTTCATGGAATTGCCTTGCATAGTTTTCGAGAAAATTACATCAGAATGTGTAAAAAATGCTTATTTTTTTCGGAGTTGTTTTAAATTTTGATTCATAACTTTTCCCGATGTGAACCGATTTTGCTCATTTTCAATACCAAACTGTACGGATAATAGTGAATATTTTGGGTGAATTTGGTTAAATTATATTGCTTCGTTTTAACGTGAGCGTGTTTTACACAGACAGACAGACAGACGGACGGACGGACAGACGGACAAAGCTAAATCGACTCAGAATTTGATAAGGACCCAGAATATATATACTTTGTTGGGTCTCAGATGAATATTTCTTGGTGTTACACACGGAATGACAAAGTTATATATACCCTCTATCACCACTGATGGTGGTGGAGGGTATAAAAAGATAAAAACAAAAATTGCCAAACAAATGTATAAACAAATATTACATAAACAAAAATATTGAAATTAAATTAAAAATATTTAAACAATTATCCCACTGAATTGTCCCCTGGTAAATTCTAGGCTTATGCCCACGTATTTTTTCAGCTTTAGCTTCTGTATATTAGAAATTATTCATATTTTCTAAAAATTAGTTAATAATATTAATCCTAATATATATTATAAACCTCTTTGCAAGTCTGTTCGTTTGTTTGTTTGTTTGTTCGTCAATCACGCCTAAGCGGCTGGAACGATTTTCTTCAAATTTGGAACATAGTTAGATCTATACTTGGAGAGTGTTATAGGCTATATATTTTTTCAGAACTTGGACTAGGAGGGGGCAAAAATGGGGTAAAATGGGTGAAAAACGGGTAAAATGAGTACTTTTGATAGTAAATACTGATTTTGTCTATCCTTAAGCAAAATCATTTTCGATTAAACTACTTAATTTGTTAGAAATATATATTACCAAAGTGTCGTTGCGAAAATTGGACTGGAAGGGGACAAAAGAAATATGACAAAATTAGTACTTTTGTGCTTTAAGAACGATTTTTTCTATTCTAAAGCCAAAATATTATAAACTATGATTTTGATAGTCTCAGACATATGTACATATATTTAGAAATCCCACCCTTAGGGGAAAAACGGGTAAAAAAGGGAAATCTGTTTTGGCTGCTTAATAAATGCTATTTTCAGACAATTCAAACTACTTCAATGAATAAATAACACAAATAAATAAACAAGTAAACATTTATAGTTGGGTATGGCTGACCATATGATGCCCTACACCAGTGATTATGATACAAATGTTGATCAAATGAGGACCGATCATTACAAAAATCTGCAGTGTCATTAAAAATTATAAAAACTGAGTTTTGCCGATTTTTGGTGTGATACAAGAACATTTAACATATTTATGAACTCAAAAGCCATATTCAGGGGTGCGATTGTATGGGGGCTATGCGAAATAATGGTCCGATTTAAACCATTTTCAATAGGATTCGTCCTTGGAAGAGTATGTGCCAAATTTCATCAAATTATTTTGCAAATTGCGACCTGTTGCGTGTGCATAATGTTTTTAATTACACTTAATTTAAAACATATGTAGTTAGATATATACATAGGTATATAGTGTGATATACTATATTGATTTCCAAAACTTGGATAAGAAGTGACAAGATGGTGTATGTGGATGAAAAAGAGACAAAATTCGTACTTTTGGGGGTAAATACTAATTGTTGTCTATACTCAAGCAAAAACATTTCCGATTAAGCTTTTAAAGTGTCTAAAATATGTATTATATAGCAAAGTTCCGTTTCAAAATAGGAGAAAAGGCGAAAAAAAGGAAACATTTTTACTTCTATGTTATAGTCTGATTATTTTCGTTCTAAAGTAAACATTTTTTAGACGATGAGTTTTTAGTTTCAGAGATATGTGTACTCAAAAGTCCACCCCTAGAGGGAAAAACAGGAAAAAGAAATTCAATCTAAACGGCCAGAAACGGCTAATTATGTGTTCCTTTGCTACATTTTTTTTGTACTTTTATGAAATTTGAGAAATACATATTTTTTTATTAATATTTTTCCGTAATCGGTCAAAAAATGTGTTTTTCAAAAATGTTTTTGCAAAACATCATTAAAGAGGGATAGGTTCCTCTCTGACGTGATTTTCTTAATATATGTTTTACAACAACGATTTCTGAAATGATACAAAATATATTAAACAAAATACATAAATTTGAATAATTCAATGGAGAAAGAGGCATGGGTAGTATTTTTGGTACTGTGTTGGTACCTTTTATAAATATTGTATGAAATTTCTTTTATAGCTTTATAAGATCACATAGAAATTGTAAGGAGTTTCTTCATAAGGAGACCTTCAGCATTTTTTGAAACATGATTAAGTTAGTGAAAAACTATCACTTTATGCTTTAAGTCAAGAATTATTCTTTCTCCTAAGTTAAATATGTATATTATAGTCTTACCTAACTATATAGTATTAGAATTATAATTTTGGAATCTTTTAGCTTTGTAAATTGGAAAAAAAATTGTGAATTAATCTCTTAGTGAGGAGTAAAATGAGTAAAATTTTTTTCATTTCGTAAATGTAATGTTATGTTATTTAAATCAACGAAATTTTTATATTTCTGAATGTTGAAAAATTTCAGAAATTGATCTATGGACATAAAGCACATTTTTTAGTTTACTCTAACGGGAGAATACTTAAGTATAATGTTATGAAACCACTTAAAACCCTGGGCAACGCCGGGTACAAAAATCTAGTTTATTATAAAAACAACATTATTATATCCTCCACCACCATCAGTGGTGATAGAGAGTATATATATGTTTGTCATTCCGTGTGTAACACCAAAAAATATTCATCTGAGACCCAACAATGTATATATATTCTGGTCCTTATGAAACTCTGAGTCGATTTAGCTATGTCCGTCTGTCTGTCTGGTTAAAACACGCTCACCTTAAAACTAAGCAAATGACATCAACCAAATTCACTGAGAATATTCATTGTTTTCCTAAGCAGTTTGGTATTGAAAATCAGCCAAATCGGTTCACAACGTAAAAAGTTATGAGTAAAAATTTCAGACTACCTAAAAAAATTAAGTTTTTTTCCCTAATTCTTGAGTAGTTTTCTCAGAAACTACCAAAGACAATTCGACAAATTTTGTCACAGATTATTTTTTCCATCTATAGATTAATTATGTTTAAAATTGTAACAATCGATCCAAAATTTCCCATAGCCCCCATACAAAGGTACATATTCTCGGAAATTAATTTATCGTTAATAACTTTCTCAAATATATCGGTATCAACACAAAATTTTGTACATATTGACACTATATGAACAGGAATCAAAACTACGGACTTAAATCTGTATTGGTCCACAATTGGTCCCATATAAGGTCCACTTTCGAAAATCACTTAAATGAACACATTTTATTGATAAATAAAGCTATCGGGATAAAATTCGATATGATTATGTTTTGTATATACATAAATCATTCTAAGGAATTTTTTTCCTGATCGGTCCGTAATTGGTTATAGCTCCCATATAAGGTTCACATCCCAAAATCACTTAAACGAGCTCAATTCATATATAAATAAAGCTATCTGGATTTGTGTGTATATGAATTACTCTACGAAATTTGTTCCGGATCGGTCCATAATCGGTCATAGCTCCCATATAAGGTCCACATCCGAAAATCACTTAAATGCGCATAATTCATTGATAAATAAAGCTATCAGGGTAGAACTCGAGGTGAATATGTTTTGTATATAGATATAAATCATTCAGTGAAATTTTTTCCGGATCAGTCCACAATTGGTACTAGCTCCCATATAAGGTCCACATCCTAAAATCACTCAAATGCGCATAATTCATTGATAAATAAAGCTATCAGGGTAAAACTCGACGTGAATTTGTTTTGTGTATAATCATTCGTGGACATTTTCCACATCGGTCCATAATTGGTTACATTCCATATAAGGAATTTTTTTCAGCATCGGTCCATATCTAGCTCCCATATAAGGTTCACTTCTGAAAACCACTTAATGCCACATAATTTATTATTAAACTCGACATGAGTATGTTCTGTGTATAGATAAATCATTTTGATTATTATACCCTCCATCACCATTAGTGGTAATAGAGGGTTTATATAAGTTTGTCATTCCGTGTGTAACACTAAGAAATAGTCATCTGAGACCCAACAAAGTATATATATTCTGGGTCCTTATGAAATTCTGAGTCGATTTAGTTATGCCCGTCTGTCCGTTTGTCTGTCTGTGTAAAACACGCTAACGTTAAAACGAATCAAGATAATTTAACCAAATTCACCCAAAATATTCACTATTATCCGGTACAGTTTGGTATTGAAAATGAGTAAAATCGGTTCACATCGAGAAAAGTTATGAATCAAAATTTAAAACAACTCCAAAAAATAAGCATTTTTTACACATTCTGATGTAATTTTCTCGAAAAATATGCAAAATAATTTCATGAAAGTCATCATATATTCACTTCTACACAATATCTTGATTCTTGCTGAAAATTGCCAGAATCGGTCCATAATTTCATATACCTCCCACTCAAAAGTACATATTCCCGGAAAATGAGTTTTTTGTTAATAACTTCCGTCAGAACGTTGATATCTTCATAAAAATTTTACAACTTAAAATCTTATGTCAAAAGAATTTATTGAGAGAAAAAATTTTCTGGATCGCTCCATAATTGGACATAGCTCCTATCAAGGTCCCCTCCCGAAAATCACTTAAACGCGCATAACACATTACTAAATTAAGATATCCATATAAAATTTGGAATAAGTATTGCTCATATGAACAGAAATATTACTATGAAATTTTTTTCCGATCGGTCCATAATTGGTCATAGCTCCCGTACAAGGTCCGCTTCCGAGAATCACTTAAACGCACATAACTCATTACTAAATTAAGATATCCATATAAAGTTTGGTACAAGTATTGCTCACATATACAGAAATATTACTATGAAAGTTGTTTCCGATCGGTTCATAATTGGTCATAGCTCCCATACAGGGTTCCCTCCCGAAAATCAATTAAACGCACATAACTCATTAGAAAATATTGATATCCATACATTTAGCACAAATATTCCTCTTATATACATAAATTACACTATAAAATTGTTTTACGATCGGTCCATATTTGGTCATAGCTCTCATACTAGGTCCCCTCCAGAAAATCACTTAAATGCACAATATTCATTGCCAAATAATGATATAGATACAGAATTTTGAAATTTTGTCTTTATATACATAATTGGTCATAGCGCCTTTACGAAAATCTCTTAAACGCACATTAGTCATTACCAAATAAAGCTATTGATACAAAATTTGGCACAAATATTAGTTTGGTATACAAAAATTATATTTCAAGATTTTTTCACGATCGGTCCATAACATGGGTGCGGTCGGTCCCATGCAAATGTCCCTTCAGAAAATCACTTGAACACACATTACTAAATTACGGTATAGATACAAAATTTGACTGAAATATAGCTTTTATGTAGGGTAGAAGGGGGATCATACGCCATAAGGGCACATCTGGCAATAGCGAATAACTTGAAAACTGAGTAATCTATTTTATCGCATTATCAAATTTTGTTTTCGTTTATCGATTATCTATCATCCCTGAAAATTTGAAACATTAACTTTAAATATGATGGGAGGCAGACATGATTAATTGTTTTTCAAAGGGCTGTGAAAATATTTCACTGTGTGAACTTTTTGTGTGAACTTTTTGTGCTAACTTTTTTAGTTTTTGTGGTAGAAAAAATATATTGGTCAGTATTAGAACGTCAATAATAGTGAACAATAAGACATAATAATATTTTCGATAATATTATTTGAAGCCCGAAAAAAATTTAAAACTAAACCCCAGAACTGCCCGTGGGGTACATGTGCCAAATATATGAAATGCTTGTGATGTAAAACAAAATTTGGTTAAAATATAGAAAAAATCAGTAATAATTTGTTTTAATTTTTTTGGTAAGTTTTGTGAAATAAACAATAAATATCTGGTTTATTATACTTTGTTTAATGAATTAAAGTATAAAACAGCAAAATAAGTTTTTATTATACCCTTCACCTTCGTGAGAAGGGTATATATAAGTTTGTCATTCCGTTTGTAATTTCTATAATATAATTTTCCGACCCCATAAAGTATATATATTCTGGATCCTTATAGATAGCGGAGTTGATTAAGCTATGTCCGTCTGTCTGTCCGTCTGTGGGTTTGTTGAAATAAGTTTTTAGAGGACCGCAGATATCGGCGAGATCCAAATCTTCAATAATTCTGTTAGACATGCTTTCGAGAAGATCGCTATTTAAAATCAGCAAAATCCATAAATACCGGAGATATGAGCAAAAATCCGAGACAACCTCTGAAAATATCATAAAAAAGACAATTTTTTTCATGCTTTGATATACGCAACAACACTGCTTATTCATTTAGTATTTCGTTTCATGTGTTTGGATGGCTGTGTGTTTCATTGCCGTGTGTATATTGTTTTTGTTTCTTGGTGCATTCAGTTTCGTTTGTTTGGATGTCTGTTTCATTGCAACGCAGTGGCAACATTTTCAAAAAATAGGACAAGTTTTTTACGCCAAAGCGTTCTGCGTAACGATACCTTTTAGAAAACTATAAAATTGTTATATGTTCTTAAAGAAAATTTTATTTTATTAATAAAAGAGTTAAGACACATTTTTGGCAAAAAACGGCAAAAATCTAAATTTTTTTGAATTTTTAAATTAAAAAACGTACATCTTTGGATCTGTAAATGATATTGATCTGAAATTTTTTGTATATTATTGGAAATTTTGTTGTCTAACTATCAAGAAAAAATTGAGTCCATTTGGTCCAAAATTACGCCCGATATTCAAAAAAAGTCGGACCAAGGTATGGTAAATTTTGTATCACTAAATTTTTAAATGCCTATAACTCAGATATTATAAGAGATAAGTAGTATGTCCAAGCATGTTTTTTCAAGATCTCGTCGAGCGCTTTCACAAAATATAAAAATCTTTGTATTTGGGTGAAAAACAAAAAATGGCACGAGTTTAAAAATTTTACATGTCGTAGGTACCCTACTTTGAGCCGCCACAGCGCCGTCCCTGGGGCATCTGCAGGGTTCATCTTCAAAACTTAAACTCGAATACTCCTTGGCTACGCTCACACCAAATTTTATCCCGATCGGATCAGCCGTTTAGAAATGCCAGATTTATTTCCAAAAAATTTCCATTCTGCCCCACTGTGGCATTATTAGTCATAGCTCCCGTACAAGGCTCTCTTCCGAAAATCATTTAAACTCACATATTTAATTGTCAAATAAAGGTATCTTGATAAAATTCGACACAGATATGTTTTGCGTACATACAAATCATTCTACAAAATCTTTTACGGATCGGACCATTATTGGTCATAGCTCCCTTATAAGGCCCACTTCCGGAAATCACTTGAACGCACATATTTAATTGTCAAATAAAGGTATCTTGATAAAATTCGACACAAATATGTTTCGTCTATATATGAATCACTCTACGAATTTTTTTTTCGGATAAGACCATAATTGGTCATAGCTCCCATATAGGGTCCACTTCCGAAAAACATTTAAACGCATATGTTTCGTTAATAAATAAAGCTATCGGTATAAAATTCAACTTGTATGTTTTGTATACGTATAAATCATTCTAACAAATTTTCCCAGGATCGGTCCATTATTGGTCATAGCTCCCATATAAGGCTCTCTTCCGAAAATCATTTAAACTCACATATTCATTGTTAAATAAAGCTATCTTGATAAAATTCGACACAAATATGTTTTGTGTACATACATATGAATCACTCTACGAATTTTTTCTGGAGAGGCCCGTAATTGGTCGTAGCTCCTATGTGAAGTCAAGTTATCTAAAAACAAGATAGTTAATAGGTTTTTATAAAAAGTAGCTTGCTGGTGGAGGGTATTTAAGATTCGGCATAGCCGAATATAGCACTCTAACTTGTTAACTTCTGAGGTTAGACCTATTAAACGTCAAATTTAATGTAAATAAGATTATTAGTTATGTAGTGAAAGAGTATAAAAAGAGTTTCATATATATTTATTATTATATTTATATTATAGGTTTTGAAGATGTAATGTGTCGTACTGTTCATACCACAACATTCATTATAATAGATTTCATGAAAATCGGATCAGTAGTTTTTTGGATGCCTGAACGTAAATTTGGTTTAATGATTGTTTTACAAAAAGCTGGTGTAAAAAGGGGCGTGGCGTCCGATCCTGAGATAAGACCTATCGGTTCAGTAGTTTTCTGTAAGTCTCGAATGAAAATTTTGTATAACAATTATATAGAAAAAAGTGAGCATAAGAAGAATCGTGACGTCAAATCATTATTCTATGTAGGCTCTTGTTCTACTTTAGAATAGAACTATTAGTGTTCGAAATTTCATGTAAATCGGTTCAGTAGTTTGTCCGTGAAAGCGTAACAAACAGACATTCTTTTTCATACAATTATAGGATAAGATAAAGGTAAGGATAGTTTTATAAAAATCGGGCGTAGAAAGGGCGTGGCATCGGATCAAGTTCTTATATATAGCCTATAGTTCTTTCCAAGCTTATACCTATCGGTATAAGCAAAATTTCAGGTTAATCGGTTAATTAAAAGTTTTTCATATTGTGATTGCAAAATTGGTTTAATAATAGTTTTACAAAAAGTGAGCGTAAAAAGGGGCGTGGCATCCGATCAAGATCTTATATAGCCTATTGTTCCTTTTGGGGTTAGACCTATTAGCTGTCCAAATTTCATGTAAATCGGTTCAGTAGTTTTGCCGTGAAAGCGTAACAAACAAACACACAAACAAACAGTCTGTTTTATATACATATATATAGGATATGTATAGGATAGGATTCCTCTTGGGATTTGATATCATCATTCACCGGAAGAAAGGCTATTTTTTGATTTTGGTCTTCTATAAATTTTTCCATGTGATGAAAGACTTACTACACGAACTTTGCCATATTTTCCAGGATGACTCTCTGTAATACGGGCTAATGGCCATTGCTCTGAGGGAACGCGTTCATCAAATATTAAAACTAGATCACCAACTTGCGCATTTCTTTCTATTTTAAGCCATTTAGGGCGTGATTGTAGACGGCATAAATATTCACTCACCCAACTTTTCCAAAAGTGTTGTTTTAAACGTTCTACCACCTTTCAACGAGTAAGTCGATCAACATTGTGTTCTAAAAGGTTTTCATCTCGAATGCATAGTGTTGGTTCACCAACTAGAAAATGAGAGGGTGTTAGAGCTTGGCAATCGGCAGTGTCTGACGAAATTGGGCAAAGGGGCCTAGAATTAAGGCAGCATTCAATCTGAGCAAGTAAAGTGCATAGCTCTTCAAAGGTTAAAACCCGATTCTCCATCATCCATCGAAGGTCGTGTTTAGTGGATTTAACCCCTGCATCCCAGTGGCCACCAAAATGTGGGGACGCTGGGGGAATAAAGTGCCAATGAGTTCCAGTATTCGCTAATTGTTAAACTAAATCATTTGGAAGGGAGGACCGACAACGATTGTTTAATATTTGTAGTTCTTTGTTGGCACCAATAAAGTTGGTTCCACAATCTGAATATAAGTCAGTACACATTCCGCGACGTGCAGTGAATCTTCGAAATGCAGCTACAAAGGATTCAGTAGATAAACTTGTAACTCCTTCCAGGTGCACTATCTTGGTCAGCATACAAATGAAGAGACAAATATAACCTTTTGTGGTTACGGTATTTCGGGTAGTAGAATTTTTAATAGTAATAGGGCCAGCGTAATCTACCCCACTATGCTTAAAGGGCCTACTAGGTTGAAGTCTTACCGCAGGAATTTCTCCCATTATTTGTTGCGCTGCTCTTGCCTTATATTTAAAACACGTAGCACAGTGCCTTTGCGCATTTTTTGCAAAATTTCTTGCTGAAAGAATCCAGAATATTCGAGAAACGTAAACCTGAATTTGTATGAGACCACCGTGAAGCGTTTTAACATGTGCAACTAAAAAAATCAAACGAGATAAGGGATTAATTTTCGATAAAATAATTGGGAGTTTTAAATTATAATGAAACTTTGCTTTATTAATTCGTCCACCGACACGCAAGATACCAAATTCATCTAAATAAGGGCATAAGTTTAAAATTCTGCTACTGCTGTGTAGAGGTTTGTAATTCATTAGGTTTTTGATGTCCTCATTAAACTCAATTTGGGAAATCCTTATTAATGTCCAAAGTGAACGTTGAAGTTCATACGTTTTTAGGAATCCTGTTTCTCTGCAGTCCCTTTTTGTTCCGAATCGTAAAACGTAGGCTACAACTCGTATTATATATTATTAAATTATGAAAATTTTGTTAAAATGTCAGGATATTTTACAGTTTTGATTGTATTAACCACAACGTAAGATTTTCACATTTCTTAAGTTGTGTGATAAGATCCATTGGGTTGTGTTGGCCAATAACTAGAGGATAGTGATAACCGTTTGGGTCCATTCCACCATGACTCATGATTCACCAATTCTAATACACTTATACCACGTGATGCACAATCAGCTGGATTACTTTGACTGGTAACATATCTCCACTGACTGCTATTAGAAAAATGTTGTATTTCAGCAACACGGATACCGACGAATACATTCCATTTTGACGATTCTCCCCATATCCAACATAACACCGCCATACTGTCTGTCCAATAACATATATTAATAATTTTCAAATTTAATTGTTTTTGAATTTTGTTCATTAATTTCACAAGCAATACTGCCCCACAGCTCCAGTTTTGGTATGGTCAGCTTTTTTAATGGCAACACTTTGGTTTTCGATTAAAAAAGATTTACTGTTGATAATCTACTTTGGTTAATTAAGACTTTCACATATATTGCGGCAGCATACACCGACTGCGACGAATCGCAAAATTCATAGAGCTGTACCCGACTGTTTTGGAAACCACCAAGCCAACGAGGTATTTTTATTTTTCTAAATGCTTTAATTGTGATATGTATTTATTCCAAGAACAATTAATATGTGTTGGTACGACACCTTTCCGGTCGATACCTTCAAGCCACAGTTTTTAAAATGTAATTTTAGCATTCACCCTAACAGGGGTTAACCAACCTAATGGGGCGTATAGCTTAGCAGCATCAGATAAAACACCACATTTTGTTAAATTTTCTTGAATTTTAAAATTTACTTTAAATGAGAATGTATCACTTCTTGTGTCCCATTCAAAGCTTAGTGCCTTTACCACATTTTGCTTATCTAATCCGATTTTGTTTGCGTTTTCCTTATAATTATCTGGTATGTTAGACATTAATTGATTTGAATTCGACACCCACTTTCGTAGTTTGAATCCACCGGCTAACAGCTTTACTAGTTGATCTTGTAGTCGAATTGCACAATCTAATGTATCGGCACCTGAAATAACATCATCGACATATGTATCACAACGTAAAGTATCACAAATATGACTGCTTTTCATCTTGTGCTAGCTGGTGCAATACTCTAATAGAAAGGTATGGGGCTGGAGAGGCGCCATAGGTTACTGTTAAAAGTTTGTAAATAAAAATCTCGGATTCAGTAGTATTTCGCCAAAGACTTTGTTGATAGTGTTGCTGACTATCATCTACGCCAATTTGGCGGAACATCTTTTCGATATCTTCCCTAAATCCAATTTTGAAACGACGCCATCTGTTAATTATTGCAGGCAGTTCATTTTAAAGTGCTGGGCCCGATGACAATTCATCATTTAGAGATAGGTGGGGTGCACGTTTGCTACTTCCATCGAATACCACACATAGTTTTGTTGTTGAACTGCTTTCGCGTAAAACACCATGGTGAGGAAGCAAAAAACCGTGAGGTTTAAGATCTTGGGGGTAAATACCAACTTTAACCATATACCCCATTCTTTATATTCGGCCATAAAATTTTGATATTCTTTTAGTAGTTTTAAAGCATTATAATCTGTATGTTGAAAAACGGGAGGAATTCCTTCAACAACTTCAGCATCAAATGGCAGTTTATCAGTATACCGACCATCATAATTACGATAATGTGTTTTTTTAAATGTTCTTCACAAACCTTTTCTTCTTGTGTTAGTTGACGTTCCTTTAATTGCTCCTTCTGTTTCCAAAAAGATCTTAGTTGTTTATCAAGAGAAAATAAATTTACATGTACATCATAATTGTAAGAAATCCTAGATGCAGGCCCTGAAACTACCCAACTACCCAGTTGAAGAAAAATTCCGTTTTTGAATTTCTTTTGCTGAGCTTCCATTACATCTCCAATCAATAGATCAATTTTTCACTAGAATCAAATTTAGGATCTGCCAAATAATATTCATTAAGATCGCTTAGATCAGTTTTTTAATTCCCTAAGAATTTGTTTTTGGAATGCTAATGGCCTTAGCCAACACAAGAATGAAGTAGAACAATTCCTGCTACTTCAGGAAATTGACGTACTACTCGTCTCTGAAACACACTTTACCCTAAAGAATTATATCAGAATTAACGGATACCACACTTACGATATAAAACATCCAAGTGGCAGAGCCTGTGGTGGAACAGCCATTTTAGTGAGAAAAATATTAGACATTTCCCAATGCCAGAATTCAAAAAGGACCATATCTAGGCCACCTCTATAAATATACCTAATAGCAGAGTTACAATATCTTCAATATATTGTCCTCCTAGGTTTAATGTTAATCGAGAGCAGTTTTTCGATTACTCTTGGCCCAATATTCATAGCAGCTGGTGATTATAATGCAAAACATACATTTTGGGGCTCTCGCCTCATTACTCCCAAAGACAGATAATTGCTAGAAGCAATATCGCATAACAGACCAAATGCCATATCTAGTGGCCAACCTACCTATTGGTCTACAGACCTCAATAAGATTCCCAATCTAATTGACTTTGCTGTAATCAAAAATATAAAACGAGAATTTATTTCAGTGATCCCTTCACTGGACCTCTCGTCAGACCACTGCCTACAGTTTTAACGTTATTAGAAGCCCCAAATAAATTGAAAAACTATTGTTCTTGTTTCCCTAACAAGAAGACGAACTGGTTAAAGAATAAAATGTATGTTAGCTCACACTTGCCACAAAACATTTCAAAATGACCATGAAATACAATCCGCTGTCGATATATTTACGGATATCTTACAAAGTGTCTACACCCCCAATCACCTTGAGATACTACAAAAATTCGAAATGTCCTAGGAACATTGAGTCTCTAATTAAAGAAAAGAGAACACTCAGACGTCAATGGCAACAATAGCAATCTCCAAACGTAAAGGTTAAACTTAATCAGTGCCAAAAAAGACTTCACGTCGCCTTTAAAAATAATAAGGAATCTAATCTGAGAAATTATCTCAAAAACTTAAACTCTACTAAAAAACAGAATATAGTCTCTGGAAAGCTGTTAATCATATTCAATGCCCTATTGCCTTCGCCAATCACTTGGAGAATGTGTTTACTGAAAATGATACAGATTCTTTTATTAGTGTTAACAATATAAATAATGTGGTTCCACGCCCAATAAAATTCCGGTTCTCTACCGTGAAGACAACAATCAGAGGTCTAAAGGCAGGAAAATCACCTGGTATAGATAAAATTACTACCACGATGATAAGTAACCTGCCCAATTCAGCACTGTTGTCTATATTCTCAAAACTTTTTGAAAAGTTATTGCTTGAAAGCCTTATAGTACACCTTAATGATAATTGCATTATTCCTGACCATCAGTTTGGTTTCAGAAAAAAGCGCAGCACTATCGAACAGGTACATCGAATAACTACTCTTATTTGGAAGGCCTTCGAGAGCAAGCAATATTGCTCAGCATTATTCATAGATATTTCTCAAGCTTTCGATAAAGTCTGGCACGATGGACTAATACACAAAATTATCACATTACTACCTGCGAATGTTCACAAACTGCTTAAAAATGACATATATGAAAGATCTTTTCAAATTAGATCTAAAGATGTGATCTCTTCACGTCGAAAAATATCTGCTGGAGTACCCCAGGGGAGTATTCTAGGTCCGTTCCTATATATTTTATATACTTCAGATATGCCAACGAGCGCACTGACTCACACATCTACATTCAACAACTCCAGTTTCACATTGGCGAATTGAATAAGTGGCTGGACAAATGGAAAATAAAGGTCAATGCAACAAAATGTACTCACGTTACATTTTCTTTAAGACGAGAAAAATGTCCTCCCGTACAGATAAACAATATAAAAATTCCTGAACAAAGTCATGTGAGATATCTTAGTATTCACCTTGATCGCCGCTTAACATGGACTCACCACATTGAAGCCAAGGTTACACAAATAAAATTAAAGTCAGCTCAAACGTACTGGCTAATTGGACCACGGTCAGCTCTAGACTTGGAGTACAAAGTGCTTTTGTACAAAACAGTTATAAAACCGATATGGCTATACGGCATTCAACTGTGCGGAACAGCCTCCTCATCTAACGTTGGAAAATTACAAAGAAAGCAGTCAGCACTGTTAAGGTCAATAACAGGTGCCCCGTGCTACATTCGCAATAGTAGTATTCATAGGGATCTCAATGCCCCATAATACGCGAGAAGATCAAATTCTCTTGTTTAACCTACTTGTCGAAACTAATGGATCACCCATTTGAGGGCCATAGACGACGTTAGTTATAATTTAGGTTAAGATTTTAATACTTATTGTAAATTTCTATATAAGAAAGATTCAATACAGAATAAATAAAATGAAAAAAAAACAAGTCAGAGTGCTATATTCGGCAATGCCGAATCTTAAATACCCTCCACCTGTAAGCTACTTTTTATGAAAACCCTTATAAATATTACTAGATACGTATATAATAAATTGTGAAAGTTTAAATTGTGCTTCCGTGATGAGGGAGATATGGCCAGTTATTGGCCAATCCGAACAAAATTTCACAGAATGATTTTCGATAAAAAACACACTGTGTCGGATTTTATCCGTATATATTTATAATTGAATGAAATATATTGAAAAAAGTTACTTTTGGAAATGGGACTTATATGAGAACTAAGGCCAGTGTTGCCAACTTAGCACTTTTAGTGCTAGATTTAGCACTTTTTAAACTCATTTAGCACCCAAAAATGCAACTAGCACCTAGCACCTTTTTTAACATTTTTCAAATGTTTTTTGGCACTTTTTTAGCACATTTTAGAATTTTTGTACATATTCTTGTATGCCAATTTTAATTGTTCTTCTGTAAAAATATGGGTTAAAATTAATTATTAATTAATTATGTACAACATAAAATTAATGTTTACTGTGCCTGTATTCTGTATCTTGATCGAAAAGCTTTCGCATCGTGTAGGCATAAAACAAAAAATTCCATCGTTTCTCGATTTGTGAGTAAAAAGTGTTTCTGTAACTTAAAGTGAGAAGAGGCAACATGAATTACGTTTTTATTGGAAATTTCCAATAAAATACCTGTCAAAAACATAACAATAAAAAGATAAAAACAAAAATTGCCAAACAAATTTATAAACAAATATTACATAAACAAAAATATTGAAATTAAATTAAAAATATTTAAAAAATTATCCCACTGAATTGTCCCCTGGTAAATTCTAGGCTTATGCCCACGTATTTTTTCAGCTTTAGCTTCTGTATATTAGAAATTATTCATATTTTCTAAAAATTGGTTAATAATATTAATCCTAATATATATTATAAACCTCTTTGCAAGTCTGTTCGTTTGTTTGTTTGTTTGTTCGTCAATCACGCCTAAGCGGCTGGAACGATTTTCTTCAAATTTGGAACATAGTTAGATCTATACTTGGAGAGTGTTATAGGCTATATATTTTTTCAGAACTTGGACTAGGAGGGGGCAAAAATGGGTGAAAAACGGGTAAAATGAGTACTTTTGATAGTAAATACTGATTTTGTCTATCCTTAAGCAAAATCATTTTCGATTAAACTACTTAATTTGTTAGAAATATATATTACCAAAGTGTCGTTGCGTAAATTGGACTGGAAGGGGACAAAAGAAATATGACAAAATTAGTACTTTTGTGCTTTAAGAACGATTTTTTCTATTCTAAAGCCAAAATATTATAAACTATGATTTTGATAGTCTCAGACATATGTACATATATTTAGAAATCCCACCCTTAGGGGAAAAACGAGTAAAAAAGGGAAATCTGTTTTTGCTGCTTAATAAATGCTATTTTCAGACAATTCAAACTACTTCAATGAATAAATAACACAAATAAATAAACAAGTAAACATTTATAGTTGGGTATGGCTGACCATATGATGCCCTACACCAGTGATTATGATACAAATGTTGATCAAATGAGGACCGATCATTACGAAAATCAGCAGTGTCATTAAAAATTATAAAAACTGAGTTTTGCCGATTTTTGGTGTGATACAAGAACATTTAACATATTAATGAACTCAAAAGCCATATTCAGGGGTGCGATTGTATGGGGGCTATGCGAAATAATGGCCCGATTTAAACCATTTTCAATAGGATTCGTCCTTGGAAGAGTATGTGCCAAATTTCATCAAATTATTTTGCAAATTGCGACCTGTTGCGTGTGCATAATGTTTTTAATTACACTTAATTTGAAACATATGTATTTTTGGGGGTAAATACTAATTGTTGTCTATACTCAAGCAAAAACATTTCCGATTAAGCTTTTAAAGTGTCTAAAATATGTATTATGTAGCAAAGTTCCGTTTCAAAATAGGAGAAAAGGCGAAAAAAAGGAAAAATTTTTACTTCTATGTTATAGTCTGATTATTTTCGTTCTAAAGTAAACATTTTTTAGACGATGAGTTTTTAGTTTCAGAGATATGTGTACTCAAAAGTCCACCCCTAGAGGGAAAAACAGGAAAAAGAAATTCAATCTAAACGGCCAGAAACGGCTAATTATGTGTTCCTTTGCTACATTTTTTTTGTACTTTTATGAAATTTGAGAAATACATATTTTTTTATTAATATTTTTCCGTAATCGGTCAAAAAATGTGTTTTTCAAAAATGTTTTTGCAAAACATCATTAAAGAGGGATAGGTTCCTCTCTGACGTGATTTTCTTAATATATGTTTTACAACAACGATTTCTGAAATGATACAAAATATATTAAACAAAATACATAAATTTGAATAATTCAATGGAGAAAGAGGCATGGGTAGTATTTTTGGTACTGTGTTGGTACCTTTTATAAATATTGTATGAAATTTCTTTTATAGCTTTATAAGATCACATAGAAATTGTAAGGAGTTTCTTCATAAGGAGACCTTCAGCATTTTTTGAAACATGATTAAGTTAGTGAAAAACTATCACTTTATGCTTTAAGTCAAGAATTATTCTTTCTCCTAAGTTAAATATGTATATTATAGTCTTACCTAACTATATAGTATTAGAATTATAATTTTGGAATCTTTTAGCTTTGTAAATTGGAAAAAAAATTGTGAATTAATCTCTTAGTGAGGAGTAAAATGAGTAAAATTTTTTTCATTTCGTAAATGTAATGTTATGTTATTTAAATCAACGAAATTTTTATATTTCTGAATGTTGAAAAATTTCAGAAATTGATCTATGGACATAAAGCACATTTTTTAGTTTACTCTAACGGGAGAATACTTAAGTATAATGTTATGAAACCACTTAAAACCCTGGGCAACGCCGGGTACAAAAATCTAGTTTATTATAAAAACAACATTATTATATCCTCCACCACCATCAGTGGTGATAGAGAGTATATATATGTTTGTCATTCCGTGTGTAACACCAAAAAATATTCATCTGAGACCCAACAATGTATATATATTCTGGTCCTTATGAAACTCTGAGTCGATTTAGCTATGTCCGTCTGTCTGTCTGGTTAAAACACGCTCACCTTAAAACTAAGCAAATGACATCAACCAAATTCACTGAGAATATTCATTGTTTTCCTAAGCAGTTTGGTATTGAAAATCAGCCAAATCGGTTCACAACGTAAAAAGTTATGAGTAAAAATTTCAGACTACCTAAAAAAATTAAGTTTTTTTTCCCTAATTCTTGAGTAGTTTTCTCAGAAACTACCAAAGACAATTCGACAAATTTTGTCACAGATTATTTTTTCCATCTATAGATTAATTATGTTTAAAATTGTAACAATCGATCCAAAATTTCCCATAGCCCCCATACAAAGGTACATATTCCCGGAAATTAATTTATCGTTAATAACTTTCTCAAATATATCGGTATCAACACAAAATTTTGTACATATTGACACTATATGAACAGGAATCAAAACTACGGACTTAAATCTGTATCGGTCCACAATTGGTCCCATATAAGGTCCACCTTCGAAAATCACTTAAATGAACACATTTTATTGATAAATAAAGCTATCGGGATAAAATTCGATATGATTATGTTTTGTATATACATAAATCATTCTAAGGAATTTTTTTCCGGATCGGTCCGTAATTGGTTATAGCTCCCATATAAGGTTCACATCCCAAAATCACTTAAACGAGCTCAATTCATAGATAAATAAAGCTATCTGGATAAAATTCGACATGAATGTGTTTTGTGTATAATCATTCGTGGACATTTTCCACATCGGTCCATAATTGGCTACATTCCATATAAGGAATTTTTTCAGCATCGGTCCATATCTAGCTCCCATATAAGGTTCACTTCTGAAAACCACTTAATGCCACATAATTTATTATTAAACTCGACATGAGTATGTTCTGTGTATAGATAAATCATTTTGATTATTATACCCTCCATCACCATTAGTGGTAATAGAGGGTTTATATAAGTTTGTCATTCCGTGTGTAACACTAAGAAATAGTCATCTGAGACCCAACAAAGTATATATATTCTGGGTCCTTATGAAATTCTGAGTCGATTTAGTTATGCCCGTCTGTCCGTTTGTCTGTCTGTGTAAAACACGCTAACGTTAAAACGAATCAAGATAATTTAACCAAATTCACCCAAAATATTCACTATTATCCGGTACAGTTTGGTATTGAAAATGAGTAAAATCGGTTCACATCGAGAAAAGTTATGAATCAAAATTTAAAACAACTCCAAAAAAATAAGCATTTTTTACACATTCTGATGTAATTTTCTCGAAAAATATGCAAAATAATTTCATGAAAGTCATCATATATTCACTTCTACACAATATCTTGATTCTTGCTGAAAATTGCCAGAATCGGTCCATAATTTCATATACCTCCCACTCAAAAGTACATATTCCCGGAAAATGAGTTTTTTGTTAATAACTTCCGTCAGAACGTTGATATCTTCATAAAAATTTTACAACTTAAAATCTTATGTCAAAAGAATTTATTGAGAGAAAAAATTTTCTGGATCGCTCCATAATTGGACATAGCTCCTATCAAGGTCCCCTCCCGAAAATCACTTAAACGCGCATAACACATTACTAAATTAAGATATCCATATAAAATTTGGAATAAGTATTGCTCATATGAACAGAAATATTACTATGAAATTTTTTTCCGATCGGTCCATAATTGGTCATAGCTCCCGTACAAGGTCCGCTTCCGAGAATCACTTAAACGCACATAACTCATTACTAAATTAAGATATCCATATAAAGTTTGGTACAAGTATTGCTCACATATACAGAAATATTACTATGAAAGTTGTTTCCGATCGGTTCATAATTGGTCATAGCTCCCATACAGGGTTCCCTCCCGAAAATCAATTAAACGCACATAACTCATTACAAAATATTGATATCCATACATTTAGCACAAATATTCCTCTTATATACATAAATTACACTATAAAATTGTTTTACGATCGGTCCATATTTGGTCATAGCTCTCATACTAGGTCCCCTCCAGAAAATCACTTAAATGCACAATATTCATTGCCAAATAATGATATAGATACAGAATTTTGAAATTTTGTCTTTATATACATAATTGGTCATAGCGCCTTTACGAAAATCTCTTAAACGCACATTAGTCATTACCAAATAAAGCTATTGATACAAAATTTGGCACAAATATTAGTTTGGTATACAAAAATTATATTTCAAGATTTTTTCACGATCGGTCCATAACATGGGTGCGGTCGGTCCCATGCAAATGTCCCTTCAGAAAATCACTTGAACACACATTACTAAATTACGGTATAGATACAAAATTTGACTGAAATATAGCTTTTATGTAGGGTAGAAGGGGGATCATACGCCATAAGGGCACATCTGGCAATAGCGAATAACTTGAAAACTGAGTAATCTATTTTATCAAATTTTGTTTTCGTTTATCGATTATCTATCATCCCTGAAAATTTGAAACATTAACTTTACATATGATGGGAGGCAGACATGATTAATTGTTTTTCAAAGGGCTGTGAAAATATTTCACTGTGTGAACTTTTTGTGCTAACTTTTTTAGTTTTTGTGGTAGAAAAAATATATTGGTCAGTATTAGAACGTCAATAATAGTGAACAATAAGACATAATAATATTTTCGATAATATTATTTGAAGCCCGAAAAAAATTTAAACTAAACCCCAGAACTGCCCGTGGGGCACATGTGCCAAATATATGAAATGCTTGTGATGTAAAACAAAATTTGTTTAAAATATAGAAAAAATCAGTAATAATTTGTTTTAATTTTTTTGGTAAGTTTTGTGAAATAAACAATAAATATCTGGTTTATTATACTTTGTTTAATGAATTAAAGTATAAAACAGCAAAATAAGTTTTTATTATACCCTTCACCTTCGTGATAAGGGTATATATAAGTTTGTCATTCCGTTTGTAATTTCTATAATATAATTTTCCGACCCCATAAAGTATATATATTCTGGATCCTTATAGGTAGCGGAGTTGATTAAGCTATGTCCGTCTGTCTGTCTGTCCGTCTGTCTGTCTATCTGTCCGTCTGTCTGTCCGTCTGTGTGTTTGCTGAAATAAGTTTTTAGAGGACCGCAGATATCGGCGAGATCCAAATCTTCAATAATTCTGTTAGACATGCTTTCGAGAAGATCGCTATTTAAAATCAGCAAAATCCATAAATACCGGAGATATGAGCAAAAATCCGAGACAACCTCTGAAAATATCATAAAAAAGACAATTTTTTTCATGCTTTGATATACGCAACAACACTGCTTATTCATTTAGTATTTCGTTTCATGTGTTTGGATGGCTGTGTGTTTCATTGCCGTGTGTATATTGTTTTTGTTTCTTGGTGCATTCAGTTTCGTTTGTTTGGATGTCAGTTGGTTTCATTGCGTTGTGTATTTTGTTTTTGCTTTTTTTTGGAGTATTTCGTTTCGTATGTTTCATTGCCTTGTGTATATTGTTTTTGTTTTTTGGTGTATATAGTTTCGTATGTTTGGATGTCTGTTGGTTTCATTGCGTTTCGTATGTTTGGATGTCTGTTGGTTTTACTGCCTTGTGAATTTTGTTTTTTTGTGTGTTTATTTCGTTTAGCGTTGTTGTTGTTCGTTTTGCTATTGCTATAATAATGATATAAACGGGAAAATGAAATAAATTAAAATTTTATAGAATTGATATTTTTAAATACACTGTGGTGAAGGGTATATTAGATTCGGCACAGCCGAATATAGCAAACATACTTGTTTTTGTAATTTTTTCTTTTATTTTACTAATGACAAATTTGTACATGAGGATGATTTAGGAAAGATTGAAAGGAATAAAACTAAAGCCAACATATCTAAGTATCCCAACCAAGAAAAAAATTAAGAATATGTATTGGTTTTAATTTGAGGCCGCCTCAAAAAAAAGTGGCGCATGGTCCCCCTTCTACCCTACAGAAATTTTGCTTAAAGAATTTTTACGATCGGTTTATAATTGGTCATATCTCCCATATTAAGTCCTTCCACTAAAAGCAATTTAACCGTGTAGAACAAAATTATATATATGTATTTTGAAAATCCTTAAATCTTTCACACACATGCACATTATTAAATATCGTTAAAGCATATCTTAGGGCGCTATAAAAATATAAAAGAAAATGGGGTTTGTAATGTTCAATAAATCTTGTAATTGTAACAGATTTAAGCTGTTTAAATCTTGGGGTTTTTCTATTTAAGACATGAGAAAACTTATTTCTACAAATATTTGATCAATTAAAAAAGTATTACTATAAAAATAGCTGGTGGAGGGTATTTAAGATTCGGCTCAGCCGAATATAGCACTCTAACTTGTCTTTTCTTTATTTCTTATAATACATGTTTAAATTAAACTTTTTTTCATAAAATTTTCCTTTCCGCACCGTTTAAAAATGTGAGTTTTTTTGGCAGTTCATGTGAGAAACTTCTCACAAAATTTTCTTACAGAAACACTTTTACTCACAAACTTCCAATATCATACGTCAAAAAACTTAAGTGTAGATAGCTCTCACAAAAATAAATTACAGAAACACTTGTATGTGAGAAATAATATTTTGTTTCAAATCACAGTGTTTTTTCTTCAATTTCACTGTTTCATGCAAAAAATTTCTCGATACGAGTGTTACAGAACACAGGCACTGGTTATCATGGTTTACATTTTAAAAGGGCTACTTCCTATGGAAAATGGCACAAAGCTAAACTAAAATCTTCATTTGTGTCTTCACTTTAGACTTTTAATTAAAAATATCATTATAATTGTAAACTGAATTTCAAAAGTATTCACAACCAAAAATTTTTGCGTAACGCATCAACAAACTCGTTTAATGGAACGTTTCTGGAACTAGTTCTTTAATCAATGATTTAAGTTCGAGTTTCCTATCCTCAGATATAGTTCTAGAGAAGTTTTAGAGAACATATACACCTTCTTTAGAACTAGATCTTTTTCCAGCGATTTATTATTTATATTGTTGAGATTGAGATCAATTTTTGGAAACCGTCAATTATAATTAAATTTTCTTACAATAAATTCGAGATATTTTTCTACTGGTTTGAAGTAGTTGTTTTTAAAATCTGGACTAGTATCCCAATGTAAATATTTGTAACAATGGTAATATTGAAAGAAATTATTTCATCAGAACTTTTTAATCACAACATTTTTTGAAAGAACTGTTTCGAGAATTAATGGTATTATTAGTTGCAATGTCGCAGTTCCAGAATCTGGTTCTTTACTTCCGATCTAAAAAATTAAAAAAAAATTATTGAATAAGCATTTCTAATTCTGCATTAAAATCATCCCATAATAAGTGGATTTGGTACGTTTGCGTATTAATGTAAAAACATTATTTATGCAGTTAAAAAATACCAATAAAATAAAGCTATTTTAGAAAAATTCTTGGGTAGCCATATAAAAAATCCTCTTTTTGGGATAAAGTAAGAATCGAAAAACTCTAAAACTAGTTATTATAAACATTTTGTTCTGTATTAAAATCAACCCATAATAAGTGGAGTTGGTCCATTTGCGTACTAAGCTAAAAATATTAATTATGTAGTTTATTTTAAAAATTTAAATATTTTACAATAAACAAGTCAGAGTGCTATATTCGGCTGAGCCGAATCTTAAGTACCCTCCACCAGCTACTTATACATATATTAATACTTTTCTAATTGATCAAATATTTGTAGAAATAAGTTTTCTCATGTCTTGAATAGAAAAAATACAAAGATTTAAACAGCTTAAATCTATTACAATTCCATGATTTATTGAACATTACAAACACCATTTTCTTTATATTTTTATAGCGCTTAGCGATATTTAGTAATTTGCATGTATGCATGTGTGTAAAAGATTTAAGGATTTTCAAAATAAATATATATAATTTTGTTCTACACAAATTGATAATGCAACTAGTTAAATACGGTTAAAGCGCTTTTAGGGGCAGGACATAGTATGGGAGATATGACCAATTATAGACCGATCGTAAAGAATTTTTTGAGCAAAATTTCTGTTCATAAAATCTATATTTCAGTCAAATTTTGTATCTATATCGTAATTTAGTAATAAGTAATGTGTGTTTAAGTGATTTTCTGAAGGGAACCTTGTATGGGACCGACCGCACCTATGTTATGAATCGATCGTGAAAAAATCTTGAAATATAATTTTTGTATACAAAATTAATATTTGGGCTAAATTTTTTATCAATAGCTTTATTTGGTAATGAGTAATGTGCGTTTAAGAGATTTTCGTAAAAGGACCTTGTATGGGAGCTATGACCAATTATGTATATAAAGACAAAATTTAAAAATTCTGTATCTATATCATTATTTGGTAATGAATATTGTGCACTTAAGTGATTTTCTGGAGGGGACCTAGTATAAGAGCTATGACCAATTATGTATATAAAGACAAAATTTAAAAATTCTGTATCTATATCATTATTTGGTAATGAATATTGTGCATTTAAGTGATTTTCTGGAGGGGACCTAGTATAAGAGCTATGACCAAATATGGACCGATCGTAAAACAATTTTATAGTTTAATATACATATGTATATAAGAGCAATATTTTGCTAAATGTATGGATATCAATATTTTGTAATGAGTTATGTGCGTTTAAGTGATTTTCGGGAGGGAACCCTGTATGGGAGCTATGACCAAAGTTGGACTGATCATAAAAAAATGCTCAAATAACATTTCTGTGTACAAAAGTAGTATTTATGCCAAATGTTTTATGGGTATCACTATTTGATAACGAGTTATGTGTCTTTAAGTGTTTTTCTGAAAGGGACCTTGTATGGGAGCTAAGATCAATTATGGACCGATAGGAAAACAAATTCACAGTAATATTTGTCTGTATATGAGCAATGCTTGTGCTAAACTTCATATAAATATCTTTATTTAGTAATTAGTTATGTGCGCACAGTGGTATAGGAAAAAAAAAAGAGGGAAATAATTCGGTAACTTCTAAACGGTTAATCCGATTTTAATGAAATTTGGTATGCACAAAAAGTGCATACCAGGAGGTGTTGTCGAGTTTAGGTTTTGAATTTGGACCTTATAGGCCAACCAGGGGCCCGGCGGGGGGTCCTCAAATTAGGACACCTCGGCTATGTTAAATTTTTAAAACGATCTTATTTCTTCATTTGAGTTCCGATTTAAAAAAAAATTCGTATATAGAATCTTCTCATCGAGCACTATAAAAAATGTCGTCGTAGCAGTAAATTATCTCTTATAGTTTAGGAGATATTCGCATTTGAAAATTAAAATTTTAAAATTTTTACCGTCCTTACTTTAGTTTTTTGATAATAGCGGGTCCAAATATTCCCGATTTTCGCCATTTCTTTTTTTATTCGCTTAACAACAAGTTTATATATCAAGCAGTGAAAGAATTATGTAAAAATCATGACTGAGTCCAAAGTTATAGGCATTTTAATTTAAAAAATTAAAAAAAGGCGATTTTTTGCCATTTTTTTGGGAAAAAAGTATCTTTTTCTTTTTAAGTTATCTAAAAAGTTTCTAAGAAGATGTATATAGAATTTATACTTTTTGAAAAGCTGACTTTACATAAAATACGATAAATGAAACAAAACCTAAAAATTTTTGATACCGAGGGGACCAGGTCCATCCAAAAAACCCTATTTTTTTATAGAAAATTCAATTTTGACCAAAAATTCTCAAATCGCATAGTCGATATCAAATTATAGTGACCTGTTTTATATGACCCAATATGTTCTTAATCATTTTGTAACGGGTTTCGATAACCCCGCCCCTGGTATGGATATAATAGGCAAAAAACCAAAAAATCCCATTTTTGGGATTTTTTAAAACTTTTTTGGGAATTCCGGGATTTCTAATAAGAAAATTCGAAATTTTTATTTAATTTTGGATTTTGAGTAAAAAAATCTACCTAACTGTAAAATTTCATCAAAAAATATTCATAAATAAAATTTTTATTGCAATTTGAAAAATTTGTATCTTCGCAAAAACTGAATAAAAAACATTTTTTAATTTTTTTTAAAAAAGTATTCCGCGAATTTTTTAATTTTCAAAAATTATATACAGTTTTGAAAAATAGACAAAATTACCTTTCCATTGATATATGACAAATTAATTAGGGAAAACTCAACATCTTTTAGAGAATTTACCTAGTACTATTATTTTCATCCATACATTTGTTAGGCATGTTTTACTACCTAAATTTTTATGAATTTTTACAGCCACTTTTTACGATTAATCTTTTATTCTTTATCCCTAAAAAAAATTAACAAGTATTTATTTTATATAAAAATAGTCTTTATTTATTTTTTTTTATAAATTAATATAATTTTGTAAAATAATCGGTATCACAGTAGTCCATATCTAAAAGATAAAGTAAATCTTTAAATTCATGAATATTTTCAAATGCTAACGTTTTGTAGCAAATCCAACGTTTCCTTATAGTAGATAAAACAGGATCAGAAGATAGAATCAGATTATTAAAAATATCTTCATTTTGAGACTGCCTAGAACACTTCCTTGAGCTAAACTGATGAATATGCTTAAAGTCTCTATTCCTCGATTCTTGGGGTTCTTCTGTAAGCTCTCCTAAAGGCAGAATATTATGTTCTATGATGACCTTTCCATGACATAATATCTTGTGAACTGTAGGTGTCATTTCTTTCCAGGGATATAATTCCAAAAGTAATTTAGAAACTTTTGTAGAATACTCTCCAAATTTTGTTGCGTTCACTTTATGCTTGCTATTTATCGCCATTAGAATAATATTGACCTTTTGCAGTAAATCCATACTAATTCCGGTTATTTCGGAAGTAGTTTCAAAATGTTTAAAAAAACGTCTAGCGGTATTACCATCGTTTGTGCTTCCATATCCTGTGAGTGGTTTATCAATATTTAATCCCATCCGCTTTTTAAATTCCTCTTGAATTCTTCGTTTCTCACTGGCTCTCATTTCCATTAACTCCTTATTGTTATTTGCACTTTTGTTTGCATTTTCCGGTATGCTTCTGTACTTTAAATCATATGCTAAATGTAGAAAATGTTCCAGAAATCGTATGCGAGCATGTAGGGGGGATATTCCAAATTGTAATGTTTCCTCATTTATTGATCTTTGCTTGGAAATATTCGAAAATTCTGATTTTTTATCACCACATATGTAGCAGTACCAAGTAGATGATGTTCCTGTAATGGCATTTCCAACTTTCCCATCAATCATTGTAAGTTTTAAATCATAGGACATGTTAAACGAATAATTTTCTATTTCGATTGTTATAGGTTCCAAGTTTTTAATTTCTGCTTCAATACGATTTATCAAATCTTGCGTTGTTGTTTTGGATTCCTTTATATACTCAAAGCTTATTGGCCTACAAAAAGCTTTGGATCCTGGAGTCGAATTCTTCCAAATATCATCGAAACTGGTTGATGGAGAATCGCTGTCAGCATACTTTCGAATTCTTAATGGAACTAGCGATGCCATAAATACACTTTTATACTCGGAAGATGATTCACTTGTGTTGATTTGTTTATATTCCGAGAGTGCTGATAATCCATCACATCCCCACTTACAAATGAGTTGAAGATCACAAGAATTTATTTTTTTTAGTTGGTCTGAAGAAAAGTCAGAAGCAATCCTTAAAGCAGTATTTTCGAGTAGAGCGCCGAGTCCAATAACAGCCTTCCGATCAGTTATTTCAATAGGAGGTGGTATAATGCTTTTCTTCTTTTCATTTATTTTGTCATATGATGGTAAAACATCCACTCCTTTTTCAGATAGCGCCTTTCTTAACGTTATGTAGTTATCACGACTTAATCCCAGCTGCAACATAAGCGCAATAGCTTCTTCCTCAGTGAACGTTGTATCAGATGATGGTGTGGGTATACTCTTTACAATTCTTTTCAGTCGTCTTGGTGATGCGGTTGGAAGAATATTTGCAATTTTTATGGCATCCAAAGGCTGTTTTTCTTTTCTTAACATTGCTTTAAAAGTGTCCGAAACTTCTTCGTTAGATAAGGTTTCTAGTGAAGTTGATAACCTTTTCCTCTTAGATTTTGAGCTCAAATCCTCATACTGCTTACAGGGAGCACCAACAGTTGATACGCAAATAGCAACTTCTACACATTCATCCAGCCAATCAGAAAATTTCGATCGAAATTTAGCAATGGAATACCGAACACTCTTCAGTTTTATATCAACTGATTTTATAAAATTTTCAATTTTACATATATCAGTTTTATCCACTTTATTTTTATGTGCAGTTTCAATATATTTCAATAAGAAGTTCACTTTATCTTGAAAAGGAGCTGAAGAGTGTTCAAATAAAATGGAGCACAAATCATTTTTTTTTTAGTACGATCGCCATGGTTAGAAAATTACAAATAATTACAAACAGATATAAACCTGTCTTATATATTAATTACAGGTACTTAAATTAAATTATTTTTTAAAGGGTTATGATATTCTACCTAATATGTCTAACGTATCCTTATGTAATGAATTTTTCCTCAATAGGTCACTTTAATAAGCTACCTATTAAAGTGACCTATAGGGGTAAAAATCATTACAGTTTAAAAAATAATACCTGAAAATTTTTTAATATATGTAACAAATTTAAGAGTTAACGTTATGGATGAAAATAATAGTGCTAGGTAAATTTACTAAAAGATGTTGAGTTTTCCCTAATTAATTTGTCACTTAAAAAACATTAGGTAGGCATGTTATATATCAATGGAAAGGTAATTTTGTCTATTTTTCAAAACTGTATATAATTTTTGAAAATTAAAAAATTCGCGGAATACTTTTTTTAAAAAAATTAAAAAATGTTTTTTATTCAGTTTTTGCGAAGATACAAATTTTTCTAATTGCAATAAAAATTTTATTTATGAATATTTTTTGATGAAATTTTACAGTTAGGTAGATTTTTTTACTTAAAATCCAAAATTAAATAAAAAGTTCGAATTTTCTTATTAGAAATCCCGGAATTCCCAAAAAAGTTTTAAAAAATCCCAAAAATGGGATTTTTTGGTTTTTTGCCTATTATATCCATACCAGGGGTGGGGTTATCGAAACCCGTTACAAAATGATTAAGAACATATTGGGTCATATAAAACAGGTCACTATAATTTGATATCGACTATGCGATTTGAGAATTTTTGCTCAAAATTGAATTTTCTATAAAAAAATAGGGTTTTTTGGATGGACCTGGTCCCCTCGGTATCAAAAATTTTTAGGTTTTGTTTCATTTATCGTATTTTATGTAAAGTCAGCTTTTCAAAAAGTATAAATTCTATATACATCTTCTTAGAAACTTTTTAGATAACTTAAAAAGAAAAAGATACTTTTTTCCCAAAAAAATGGCAAAAAATCGCCTTTTTTTAATTTTTTAAATTAAAATGCCTATAACTTTGGACTCAGTCATGATTTTTACATAATTCTTTCACTGCTTGATATATAAACTTGTTGTTAAGCGAATGAAAAAAATGGCGAAAATCGGGAATATTTGGACCCGCTATTATCAAAAAACTAAAGTAAGAACGGTAAAAATTTTAAAATTTTAATTTTCAAATGCGAATATCTCCTAAACTATAAGAGATAATTTACTGCTAATTTTAGAGATAATTTTATAGTGCTCGATGAGGAGATTCTATATACGAAATTTTTTTTAAATCGGAACTCAAATGAAGAAATAGGATCGTTTTAAAAATTTAACATAGCCGAGGTGTCCTAATTTGAGGACCCCCCGCCGGGCCCCTGGTTGGCCTATAAGGTCCAAATTCAAAACCTAAACTCGACAACACCTCCTCTTTGTGCATACCAAATTTCATTAAAATCGGATTAACCGTTTAGAAGTTACCGAATTATTTCCCTCTTTTTTTTTTCCTATACCACTGTGGTGCGTTTAAGTGATTTTCGGAAGGGGACCTTGTATGGGAGCTATAACCAATTATGGACCGATCGGAAAAAAAATCACAGTAATATTTTCGTGCATATGTGGATATCTTAATTTTGTAATGAGTTATGTGCGTTTAAGTGATTTTCGGGAGGGGACCTTGTATGGGAGCTATGACCAATTATGGACCGCTCGGAGAAAATTTTCACAGTAATATTCTCGTGCATATGAGCAATACTTGTACCAAATTTTATGTGGATATCTTAATTTTGTAATGAGTTATATGCGTTTAAGTGATTTTTGGGAGGGGACCTTGTATGGGAGCTATGACCAATTATGGACCGCTCGGAGAAAAATTTCACAGTAATATTTCTGTGTATATGAGTAACACTAATACCTAATTTTATATGGATATCTTAATTTAGTAGTGAGTTATGCGCGTTTAAGTGATTTTCGGGAGGGGACCTTGTATGGGAGCTATGACCAATTATGGACCGATCAGATAAAACTTTCACAGTAAAATTTCCTTGCGTATGAGCAATACTTATACCAAATTTTATATGGATATCTTAATTCAGTAATGATGAGTTATGCGCGTTTAAGTGATTTTCGGTAGGGGACCTTGTATGGGAGCTATGTCCAATTATGGACCGATCCAGAAAATTTTTTCTCTGAATGAATTCTATTCACATAAGATTTTAATTTGTAAAATTTTGTAAAGATTTCGAAATTGTGACGGAAGTTATTAACAAAAAATCCATTTTCCGGGAATATGTATGTGATTTCGAAATTGCAGTTATTAACAAAAAATCCATTTTCCGGGAATATGTACTTTTGTATGTGAGGTATATGAAATTGTTGACCGATTCTGGCAATTTTCAGCAGGAGTCCAGCTCTTGTGTAGAAACGAATGTATGGTGATTTTCATGGAATTATCTTGCATAGTTTTCGAGAAAATTACATCAGAATGTGTAAAAAATGTTTATTTTTTTCGAGGTTGTTTCAAATTTTGATTCATAACATTTCCGGGTGTGAACCGATTTTGATTATTTTCAATACCAAACTGCCTAGGACAATAATAAATATTTTGGGTGAATTTCGATAATTTTTGTTGCTTAGTGTTATCGTGAGAATGTTTTATACAGACAGACAGACGGACGGACGGACGGACAGACGGACATAGCTAAATCGACTCAGAATTTCATAAGGTCCAAGAATATATATACTTTGTTGGGTCTCAGATGAATATTTCTTGGTGTTACACACGGAATGACAAAGTTATATATACCCTCTATCACCACTGATGGTGGTGATAGAGGTAGATAGAGATAGAGAATCAGCCAAATTCACAAAAAATATTCACTATTGCCCTAAGCAGTTTGCTATTGAAAATCAGCCGAATCGCTCCAAATCGTAAAAAGTTATGAATAAAAATTTCAGACTACCTCGAAAAAAATTAAGTTTTTTTTCATAATTCTTGAGTAGTTTTCTCAGAAACTACTTAAGATAATGGAATGAATTTTGTCACACCTTATTTTCTTTACCCAGGGATTAAAAATGTTCAAACTCAAAACAATCGATTCAAAATTTCTCATAGGCCCCATACAAAGGTACATATTCTCGGAAATAGATTTATCGTTAATAACTTCGGCAAAAATATCGGTATCACCACGAAATTTTGCACGTATGTATATAATAAGAACAGAAATCATATTACCAACGTAGATCTGTATAGGTCGATTATTGGTATATATGTATATATATGGTCCACTTTCGAAAAATACTTAAATACAAATAACTAATTAAGAAATAAAGATATTGGAATAATATTCAACATATATATGTTTTGTGTATACATATATCACTTTGCAAAATATTTTTCGGATTGGTCCATAATTGGACATAGCTCCCATATAAGGCCCATTTCTGATAACCACCTAATCGCACATATTACATAACTGAATGAAATTATCGGTATAAAATTCATCATGAATGTGTTTAAAGTAGTTATAAAACACCCTGCGAAATTTTTTCCGGCTCTGCCCGTAATTGGTCACAGCTCCCATGTAAGGTCAACTTCAGAAAATTACTTAAACGCACATAACTAATTTAGAAATAAAGATATTGAAATAATATTCAACATAAATATGTATTGTGTATACATATATCACTCTACAAAATGTATTTTGGATCGGTCCATAATTGGGCATAAATCCCATATAAGGCCCATTTCCGATAACCACGTAAACACACATATTTCATAACTGAATGAAGATATCGGTATAAATGTTTTCCGAATTGTACCTTGCCTTATCTTGTGAACTGTAGGTGTCATTTCTTTCCAGGGATATAATTCCAAAAGTAATTTAGAAACTTTTGTAGAATACTCTCCAAATTTTGTTGCGTTCACTTTATGCTTGCTATTTATCGCCATTAGAATAATATTGACCTTTTGCAGTAAATCCATACTAATTCCGGTTATTTCGGAAGTAGTTTCAAAATGTTTAAAAAAACGTCTAGCGGTATTACCATCGTTTGTGCTTCCATATCCTGTGAGTGGTTTATCAATATTTAATCCCATCCGCTTTTTAAATTCCTCTTGAATTCTTCGTTTCTCACTGGCTCTCATTTCCATTAACTCCTTATTGTTATTTGCACTTTTGTTTGCATTTTCCGGTATGCTTCTGTACTTTAAATCATATGCTAAATGTAGAAAATGTTCCAGAAATCGTATGCGAGCATGTAGGGGGGATATTCCAAATTGTAATGTTTCCTCATTTATTGATCTTTGCTTGGAAATATTCGAAAATTCTGATTTTTTATCACCACATATGTAGCAGTACCAAGTAGATGATGTTCCTGTAATGGCATTTCCAACTTTCCCATCAATCATTGTAAGTTTTAAATCATAGGACATGTTAAACGAATAATTTTCTATTTCGATTGTTATAGGTTCCAAGTTTTTAATTTCTGCTTCAATACGATTTATCAAATCTTGCGTTGTTGTTTTGGATTCCTTTATATACTCAAAGCTTATTGGCCTACAAAAAGCTTTGGATCCTGGAGTCGAATTCTTCCAAATATCATCGAAACTGGTTGATGGAGAATCGCTGTCAGCATACTTTCGAATTCTTAATGGAACTAGCGATGCCATAAATACACTTTTATACTCGGAAGATGATTCACTTGTGTTGATTTGTTTATATTCCGAGAGTGCTGATAATCCATCACATCCCCACTTACAAATGAGTTGAAGATCACAAGAATTTATTTTTTTTAGTTGGTCTGAAGAAAAGTCAGAAGCAATCCTTAAAGCAGTATTTTCGAGTAGAGCGCCGAGTCCAATAACAGCCTTCCGATCAGTTATTTCAATAGGAGGTGGTATAATGCTTTTCTTCTTTTCATTTATTTTGTCATATGATGGTAAAACATCCACTCCTTTTTCAGATAGCGCCTTTCTTAACGTTATGTAGTTATCACGACTTAATCCCAGCTGCAACATAAGCGCAATAGCTTCTTCCTCAGTGAACGTTGTATCAGATGATGGTGTGGGTATACTCTTTACAATTCTTTTCAGTCGTCTTGGTGATGCGGTTGGAAGAATATTTGCAATTTTTATGGCATCCAAAGGCTGTTTTTCTTTTCTTAACATTGCTTTAAAAGTGTCCGAAACTTCTTCGTTAGATAAGGTTTCTAGTGAAGTTGATAACCTTTTCCTCTTAGATTTTGAGCTCAAATCCTCATACTGCTTACAGGGAGCACCAACAGTTGATACGCAAATAGCAACTTCTACACATTCATCCAGCCAATCAGAAAATTTCGATCGAAATTTAGCAATGGAATACCGAACACTCTTCAGTTTTATATCAACTGATTTTATAAAATTTTCAATTTTACATATATCAGTTTTATCCACTTTATTTTTATGTGCAGTTTCAATATATTTCAATAAGAAGTTCACTTTATCTTGAAAAGGAGCTGAAGAGTGTTCAAATAAAATGGAGCACAAATCATTTTTTTTTTAGTACGATCGCCATGGTTAGAAAATTACAAATAATTACAAACAGATATAAACCTGTCTTATATATTAATTACAGGTACTTAAATTAAATTATTTTTTAAAGGGTTATGATATTCTACCTAATATGTCTAACGTATCCTTATGTAATGAATTTTTCCTCAATAGGTCACTTTAATAAGCTACCTATTAAAGTGACCTATAGGGGTAAAAATCATTACAGTTTAAAAAATAATACCTGAAAATTTTTTAATATATGTAACAAATTTAAGAGTTAACGTTATGGATGAAAATAATAGTGCTAGGTAAATTTACTAAAAGATGTTGAGTTTTCCCTAATTAATTTGTCACTTAAAAAACATTAGGTAGGCATGTTATATATCAATGGAAAGGTAATTTTGTCTATTTTTCAAAACTGTATATAATTTTTGAAAATTAAAAAATTCGCGGAATACTTTTTTTAAAAAAATTAAAAAATGTTTTTTATTCAGTTTTTGCGAAGATACAAATTTTTCTAATTGCAATAAAAATTTTATTTATGAATATTTTTTGATGAAATTTTACAGTTAGGTAGATTTTTTTACTTAAAATCCAAAATTAAATAAAAAGTTCGAATTTTCTTATTAGAAATCCCGGAATTCCCAAAAAAGTTTTAAAAAATCCCAAAAATGGGATTTTTTGGTTTTTTGCCTATTATATCCATACCAGGGGCGGGGTTATCGAAACCCGTTACAAAATGATTAAGAACATATTGGGTCATATAAAACAGGTCACTATAATTTGATATCGACTATGCGATTTGAGAATTTTTGCTCAAAATTGAATTTTCTATAAAAAAATAGGGTTTTTTGGATGGACCTGGTCCCCTCGGTATCAAAAATTTTTAGGTTTTGTTTCATTTATCGTATTTTATGTAAAGTCAGCTTTTCAAAAAGTATAAATTCTATATACATCTTCTTAGAAACTTTTTAGATAACTTAAAAAGAAAAAGATACTTTTTTCCCAAAAAAATGGCAAAAAATCGCCTTTTTTTAATTTTTTAAATTAAAATGCCTATAACTTTGGACTCAGTCATGATTTTTACATAATTCTTTCACTGCTTGATATATAAACTTGTTGTTAAGCGAATGAAAAAAATGGCGAAAATCGGGAATATTTGGACCCGCTATTATCAAAAAACTAAAGTAAGAACGGTAAAAATTTTAAAATTTTAATTTTCAAATGCGAATATCTCCTAAACTATAAGAGATAATTTACTGCTAATTTTAGAGATAATTTTATAGTGCTCGATGAGGAGATTCTATATACGAAATTTTTTTTAAATCGGAACTCAAATGAAGAAATAGGATCGTTTTAAAAATTTAACATAGCCGAGGTGTCCTAATTTGAGGACCCCCCGCCGGGCCCCTGGTTGGCCTATAAGGTCCAAATTCAAAACCTAAACTCGACAACACCTCCTCTTTGTGCATACCAAATTTCATTAAAATCGGATTAACCGTTTAGAAGTTACCGAATTATTTCCCTCTTTTTTTTTTCCTATACCACTGTGGTGCGTTTAAGTGATTTTCGGAAGGGGACCTTGTATGGGAGCTATAACCAATTATGGACCGATCGGAAAAAAAATCACAGTAATATTTTCGTGCATATGTGGATATCTTAATTTTGTAATGAGTTATGTGCGTTTAAGTGATTTTCGGGAGGGGACCTTGTATGGGAGCTATGACCAATTATGGACCGCTCGGAGAAAATTTTCACAGTAATATTCTCGTGCATATGAGCAATACTTGTACCAAATTTTATGTGGATATCTTAATTTTGTAATGAGTTATATGCGTTTAAGTGATTTTTGGGAGGGGACCTTGTATGGGAGCTATGACCAATTATGGACCGCTCGGAGAAAAATTTCACAGTAATATTTCTGTGTATATGAGTAACACTAATACCTAATTTTATATGGATATCTTAATTTAGTAGTGAGTTATGCGCGTTTAAGTGATTTTCGGGAGGGGACCTTGTATGGGAGCTATGACCAATTATGGACCGATCAGATAAAACTTTCACAGTAAAATTTCCTTGCGTATGAGCAATACTTATACCAAATTTTATATGGATATCTTAATTCAGTAATGATGAGTTATGCGCGTTTAAGTGATTTTCGGTAGGGGACCTTGTATGGGAGCTATGTCCAATTATGGACCGATCCAGAAAATTTTTTCTCTGAATGAATTCTATTCACATAAGATTTTAATTTGTAAAATTTTGTAAAGATTTCGAAATTGTGACGGAAGTTATTAACAAAAAATCCATTTTCCGGGAATATGTATGTGATTTCGAAATTGCAGTTATTAACAAAAAATCCATTTTCCGGGAATATGTACTTTTGTATGTGAGGTATATGAAATTGTTGACCGATTCTGGCAATTTTCAGCAGGAGTCAAGCTCTTGTGTAGAAACGAATGTATGGTGATTTTCATGGAATTATCTTGCATAGTTTTCGAGAAAATTACATCAGAATGTGTAAAAAATGTTTATTTTTTTCGAGGTTGTTTCAAATTTTGATTCATAACATTTCCGGGTGTGAACCGATTTTGATTATTTTCAATACCAAACTGCCTAGGACAATAATAAATATTTTGGGTGAATTTCGATAATTTTTGTTGCTTAGTGTTATCGTGAGAATGTTTTATACAGACAGACAGACGGACGGACGGACGGACAGACGGACATAGCTAAATCGACTCAGAATTTCATAAGGTCCAAGAATATATATACTTTGTTGGGTCTCAGATGAATATTTCTTGGTGTTACACACGGAATGACAAAGTTATATATACCCTCTATCACCACTGATGGTGGTGATAGAGGTAGATAGAGATAGAGAATCAGCCAAATTCACAAAAAATATTCACTATTGCCCTAAGCAGTTTGCTATTGAAAATCAGCCGAATCGCTCCAAATCGTAAAAAGTTATGAATAAAAATTTCAGACTACCTCGAAAAAAATTAAGTTTTTTTTCATAATTCTTGAGTAGTTTTCTCAGAAACTACTTAAGATAATGGAATGAATTTTGTCACACCTTATTTTCTTTACCCAGGGATTAAAAATGTTCAAACTCAAAACAATCGATTCAAAATTTCTCATAGGCCCCATACAAAGGTACATATTCTCGGAAATAGATTTATCGTTAATAACTTCGGCAAAAATATCGGTATCACCACGAAATTTTGCACGTATGTATATAATAAGAACAGAAATCATATTACCAACGTAGATCTGTATAGGTCGATTATTGGTATATATGTATATATATGGTCCACTTTCGAAAAATACTTAAATACAAATAACTAATTAAGAAATAAAGATATTGGAATAATATTCAACATATATATGTTTTGTGTATACATATATCACTTTGCAAAATATTTTTCGGATTGGTCCATAATTGGACATAGCTCCCATATAAGGCCCATTTCTGATAACCACCTAATCGCACATATTACATAACTGAATGAAATTATCGGTATAAAATTCATCATGAATGTGTTTAAAGTAGTTATAAAACACCCTGCGAAATTTTTTCCGGCTCTGCCCGTAATTGGTCACAGCTCCCATGTAAGGTCAACTTCAGAAAATTACTTAAACGCACATAACTAATTTAGAAATAAAGATATTGAAATAATATTCAACATAAATATGTATTGTGTATACATATATCACTCTACAAAATGTATTTTGGATCGGTCCATAATTGGGCATAAATCCCATATAAGGCCCATTTCCGATAACCACGTAAACACACATATTTCATAACTGAATGAAGATATCGGTATAAATGTTTTCCGAATTGTACCTTGCCTTAGATATACTTAAGCCGTTTATTGTTGAATAAAATTGTGGACATTTAAGTCAAATTTTGAAGGGGTTTTGTATAGGGGCTAAGGTCAAATGAGACCCTATAATTATAAAATTCATGAGAGTCATCGAGGCTAGTATAGAACTTGGTTTTGCAGCTTTTTGTCGAGATACGAGTATATTAAACATAATTGTGAACTTAAAAGCCCTATTCGTCGGGTTCAGTTGTAGGGAAATAAGGTGAAATAAGGAACCAACCTGCAATGCTCAGTTTGTTAATTCTCCCTTACATCCACTGCACCACTTCATTATTTCGTCCTCCGTTAACTAATATTTTCATATAAAAATGCCATGTTATTTTCTGCTGAATAACATGGCATGTTATTCAGCATTGCTGCTGAATAACATTTATCAACACTGATGTTGCTGAATAGCATAAGAAATTAACAGTTACACTTTCTCAATGTGCACATTTTATTTGATCTTGGGTTAAAAACTATTTTTATGTGAACATTAGTTGCAAACAATTACGAAGCTAGTTAATAGTGTAGTGGGAATGGCGTAAAACTAGCAACTGGGAGATTTTAAGTTCGAATCCTGTTCGTTTTGGACAGTTTTTATTTAATTTTTTGCGAAAAATAATAAATTTTTTAATCCCTATGGGTGGTACAAGAAATTGTGGACTGATTTCGATTTTCAACTCAGTGGATTCCCAAACTATATGTATGACAAAATTCAAAAATAAATATTTGTGCCAAATTTTTTATGGATATCATTATTTGGTAATTAGTAATATGCGATTAAGTTATTCTCGAAAGGGGAGCTTTGACCAATTATGGGTCGACCGTAAAAAAAATTATAATAAGATTTCTGTAGATAAAAGCAATATTTGTGCCAAATTTTGTATATCTTTATTTCGTAAAGAATTTCATGCGTTTAAGTGATTCTCGAAAGGAGACCTTGTATGGGAGCTACAACCAATTACAGACCGATCCACAGTGGGGCAGAATGGAAATTTTTTGGAAATAAATCTGGCATTTCTAAACGGCTGATCCGATCGGGATAAAATTTGGCGTGAGCGTAGCCAAGGAGTATTCGAGTGGAGTTTTGAAAATGAACCCTGCAGATGCCCCCGGGACGGCGCTGTGGCGGCTCAAAGTAGGGTACCTACGACATGTAAAATTTTTAAACTCGTGCCATTTTTTTGTTTTTCACCCAAATACAAAGATTTTTATATTTTTATACCTTGGTCCGCCTTTTTTTGAATACCGGGCGTAATTTTGGACCAAATGGACTCAATTTTTTCTTGTTAGTTAGACAACAAAATTTCCAATAATATACAAAAAATTTCAGATCAATATCATTTACTGATCCAAAAATATACGTTTTTTAATTTAAAAATTCAAAAAATTTTAGATTTTTGGCGTTTTTTTGCCAAAAATGTGTCTTAACTCTTTTATTAATAAAATAAAATGTTCTTTAAGAACATATAACAATTTTATAGTTTTCTAAAAGGTATCTTTACGCAGAACGCTTTGGCGTAAGAAACTTGTCCTATTTTTTGAAAATGTTGCCACTGCGTCCTTCCGAATGTGACCTATTTTTTATCAAAACTTCAACTTTGGGCGACATGTTCTAAAATCCCAAAGCTGGGATCAGAAAACTGAAAGCACTTTTGGAAACCTCAAAAAACTATGATTTATATCAAAAATTTAATAGGGTCGCAGATAGCTACAACAATTTAGTCCATATTTATCCCTTAATATCATTTTTTAGTTAGATATGGAAATTTTCGACCCTTTACAAAAAATTTCAAGCCAATATCTCAATTACATTCAAAAATATGTTCATTTAAACCTGTGTCCTTTAATTTCATCTTTTTCATATTTTAGTATTAAGTATGACAGAACATATTTAAATCTTATATTTACCTATTTTCTATTTGTTTGCTTATCCTTATAATTGAAAGGTCCTATTATGCTTAAATTTTCAAAAATGTATAACTATTTTTCACCTAAATTTTTTCGACAGATCATTTCGTTCTGTTTCGTTTATGATCATGTAGGTAAAAATATACAGGTAATGATAATTTCGATTCATTCACTAATAAGAAATATCAATGACTGTAATATAGTCCTAAATGTTAATAGGTAGACAATTTGTAATTTTTTACTTTGAAATACCTGTATCGGAAATGACAAGAATTGGTATATAAGTAAACTTCTTAGATTTTAAGTACCATATTTAATAAATCTACAATGAAGATTACATTAAGGTACGAAGAGTTGTGTTCCGTTTTATGGAGTGTATCTTCTAAAAACTACATATAGTAGAAAAGTAGACAAAACAGGCATATCAAAAATTGAAAACTTTTTGATGTAAAAAGTAAGTCTGTGGATGGAAATCAAAAGAAATTTCGATTAAAATTTTGTAGTTGGATGGAAACTACTACGGAAATCTCAACTTACAACACATCAACAGGAGCGCCTTGCAAGTCATACGAAGACTTATGTTCAAGGTCAAAAAAAAAAGAGGGTCACACAAAAACGTTTTTCAATCTCAAATGAGGAAATTGCTGATACATTTAACGAAATGCTGAAAAAGGAAAACCAACCTATGGATGCCGTACATATTGCAACTATTCTTACTAATGTATCACCAAAACGACTTAAGCGAATTGTGGAAAGTATACCAACTCCAACATCACAATCAAATTTTACTGAAGAGGAAGCAATAGCGCTTATGTTGGAACTGGGTCTCAGTCGAAATAAGTACCAAATATTAAGGAAAGCTCTGCATGAAAAAGGACATAATATATTACCATCATAGAAGGCGATCTAGGAAAAAAACAAACTATCCTACCATCACCTATTGCTGTTAATGATGTGGAAGCTTGTATTGATATATCATCATTGCTCGAAAACACAGGATCAAGAATTGTGTCAGACTTTTCAGAAGACCAACTAAGGAAAATTCATAACTGTGATGTTGTCTTAATATGTAGGGATGTGACGGTTTATCAGCACTTCCAGAATACAAACGAGCTTGTGGAAGTCGGACATTAGCAGACTACAAAAGTGTATTTATGTCATCATTAGTGCCATTACGAATTCGTTCATATTCCCTTAATCCATCATCGTCAAACATCGGAAATTCATTTGAAGATATATGGATCAATACAACTCCGGGTTGAAAAAATTTTTGTAGACCCATTGGATTTGAATATATAAAGGAGTCAAAGAAAACAACAAAAGATTTAGTGGAATATTTAAAAGATGAAATAAATGCACTGGAGCCCATTTGCATAAAAATAAAGGAATTCTCTATTAACGTATCATATCAGCTAAGCTTAACAATGATTGATGGAAAGGTCAGCAATGCCATAACAGAAACTTCTTCCTTCTGGAGATGCTCAATATGTAATGAGAAAAAGTCGCAATTCTCAAATATAAACAAAAGCAGAAGTATTAATGAAGAAGTCCTGTCTTTCGGAATTTCACCACTTCATGCCAGAATACGATTTTTGGATTACTTTTTACACATAGCATACGACCTCAAATATAGAAGTGTGCCAGAGAATCTTACTAAATCAACAAAAAATAATGAAGAATTGAAAGAACTGAGAACTGCGGAAAAAAGCAGAATCCAAGAAGAATTTAAAGTTCAGATGGGATTAAACATCGACAAACCACTTTCAAGTTGCGGTAGTACAAATGACGGTAATACGGCGAGAAGGTTTTTTCGTGATTTTGAAATTACTTCGATTTTTGAAATTACTTCAAAAAATTCTAAATCGACAAGGAGTTGCTTCGAAGAGTTAACACTATTTTAATGGCACTGAATAGTAAACATAAAATTAATGGAAATCGATTTGGGGAATATACAACTGAAATTTCTAAATTACTTGTATCTCTGTATCCATGGAGGGAACTAACACCAACAGTACACAAAGTATTGTGTCATGGTCAAATAATAATTGAATCGAATATTCTTCCACTTGGAGAGTTAACAGAAGAAGCCCAGGAAGCGAGGAATCGAGATTTTAAGCATGTTCAACTATTCAGCTCAAGAAAATGCTCCAGGCAATCACAGAATGAAGATATTTTTAATAGTTTACTTCTATCTTCTGATCCTGTTCTTTCAACTATGCGAAAAAGATGGATTTGTTATGAAACTCTATCATCTCAAAACAAGGAAGATTTAAAGGACTTATATTACCTTCTGGATATGTATACCGATATGACAGATTATTTTATAGAAAATAAGTAGTGTTAGGAATTAACTATATAAGTAGGTTGTAAGAATTAATTGTATTATGTTTAAGATAAACAGTTCAAATAAAAAAAGCTATTATACTAACTGATGATATTGTATTAAATTGTGTTTTATATTTCGGTGGGCGGGAAAAAACAAAAAAATGGCACGAGTTTAAAAAATTTACATGTCGTAGGTACCCTATTTTGAGCCGCTACAGCGCCGTCCCTGGGGCATCTGCAGGGTTCATCTTCAAAACTTAAACTCGAATACTCACGCCAAATTTTATCCCGATCGGATCAGCCGTTTAGAAATGCCAGATTTATTTCCAAAAAATTTCCATTCTGCCCCACTGTGCGATCGTAAACAAATTTTACAGTATCATTTCTGTATATAAAAGAAATGTTTGTGCTAAATTTTGTATGTATACCTTTATTTGGTAATGCGAAATATGTGTTTAAGTGATTTTGAGAAGGAGACCTTGTATGAGAGCTATGACCAATTGTGGACCGATCGTGAAAAAATGTACAGTAAGATTTCTGTAGATAAAAGCAATATTTGTGCCAAAGTTTGTATGAATATCGTTATTTGGTAATGAGTTATGTGCGTTTAAAAGTTTTTCGGAAGGTAACCTTATATGGGAGCTATGACCAATTATGGACCGATTCAGAATATTGTTTCTTTATATGAATTCTATTGGCATAGAGTTATTAACAATAAATTAATTTCGGGGAATATGTACTTGTGAACCGATTTTTCCGATTTTTAACAATGTTGATCCTGGCACCAAGAGTTATATCTCTGACAAAATTCATCAATTTATCTGCAGTAGTTTTTGTAAGAAATACAAATGAATATGTGAAAAAGCACAATTTCTTTTGAGGTTGTCTCAAATTTTTACTCATAACTCTGAACCTATTTCACTGATCTTGCTAATTTTCAATACCAAACTGCTTAGGATATCAATGAATATTTTGGGTGAATTTCATAAAGTTCCGTTGCTTCGTTTTAACGTGAGCGTGAATTATACAGACAGACAGACGGACATATCTAAATCGACTCAGAATTTTATAAGGACCAAGAATATATATACTTTGTTGGGTCTCTAATGAATTTTTCTCGGTGTTACAAACGGAATGACAAACTTATATATACCCTCTATCACCACTGATGGTGGTGGAGGGTATAAAAATGAAAAGTGCTAACAAAAATAAGGTTTTTTATTGTAAAATATTAAAATTTTCATAATATTTTTAGCTTAGTACGCAAATGGACCAACTCCACTTATTATGGGTTGATTTTAATACAGAATTAGAAATGCTTATTCAATACATATTTTAGAATTTTTTAGATCGGAAGTAAACAACCAGATTCTGGAACTGCAACATTGCAACTAATAATATCGCCATTAATTCTCGAAACAGTTCTGTCGAAAAATGTTGTGATTAAAAAGTTCTGATGAAATAATTTCTTTCAATATTTCCATTGTTACAAATATTTAAATTGGGATACTAGTCCAGATTTTAAAAACAACTACTTCAAACCAGTTGAAAAATATCTCGAATTCATTGTAAAAAAATTTAATTATACTTCTCTAGAACTATATCTGAGGATAGCAAACTCGAACTTTAATCATTGATTAAAGAACTAGTTCCAGAAACGTTCCATTAAACGAGTTTGTTGATGCATTACGCAAAAATTTTTGGTTGTGAATATTTTTGAAATTGAGTTTACAATTATAATGATATTTTTAATTAAAAGTCTAAAGTGAAAATGCAAATGAAATCCTTTGTAAAGAATTTTACCATTCAAAAAATTTTTGGATATGTATAAGATTTTAGTTTAGCTTTGTGCCATTTTCCATAGGAAGTGGCCCTATTAAAATGTAACTTAAGCTCATCAAATACGAACCGATATTTCTACACATAACCAGTAAACATTAATTTTTTGTTGTATATAATTAATTTTTAACCACATTTTTACAGAAGAACAATTAAAATTGGCATACAAGAATATGTACAAAAATCCTAAAATGTGCTAAAAAAGTGCCAAAAAACATTTGAAAAATGTTAAAAAAGGTGCTAGGTGCTAGATTACATTTGTGGGTGCTAAATATTGATTTTCTCTTATTGATTTTCATTCATCCTATCAATTTTTACATCTAATGCGTAAGAAAATAAATACCTGAATTTGACATTAAACCTAAATTTTATTGTACCAATTTGCATAATTTGTTTTTATACCCTCCACCACCATCGGTGGTGATAGAGGGTATATATAAGTTTGTCATTCCGTGTGTAACACCAAAAAATATTCATCTGAGACCCAACAAAGTATATATATTCTAGGTCCTTATTCTGGGTCCTTAAATTCTGAGTCGATTTAGCTATGTCCGTCTGTCTGTCTGGTTAAAACACGCTCACGTTAAAACTAAGCAAATGAAATCAACCAAATTCACTGAGAATATTCATTGTTTTCCTCAGCAGTTTGGTATTGATCAGCAAAATCGGTTCATAGCTTCAAAAGTTATGAGTCAAAATTTCAGACTACCTCGAAAAAAAATTATTTTTTTTTCCTAATTCTTGAGTTGTTTTCTTAGAAACTACCAAAGATAATTCGACAAATTTTGACAAATTTTGCACATATTAACATAATATGAACAGAAATCATACTACCGACTTAGATCTGTATCGACCCACAATTGGTCATAGCTCCCATATAAGGTCCACTTTCGAAAATCACTTAAATGAACATATTTCATTGTTAAATAAAGCTATCGGGATAAAATTCTACATGAGTATGTTTTGTGTATACATAAATATTTACGGAATTTTTCTCCGGGTCGGTCCATAATTGGTCATAGCTCCTATATAAGGTCCACATCCGAAAATCACTTAAACGAGCTTAATTCACAGATAAATAAAGCTATCTGGATAAAATTCGACATAAATGTGTTTTGTGTATATATGAATTACTCGACGAAATTTATTCCGGATCGGTTCATAATCGGTCATAGCTCCCATATAAGGTCCACATCCGAAAATCATTGATAAATAAAGATATCAGGGTAGAACTAGAGGTGAATATGTTTTGTATATATATAAATCATTCAGTGAAATTTTTTCCAGATCAGTCCATAATTGGTACTAGCTCCCATATAAGGTCCACATCCTAAAATCATTTAAACAATCTTAATTCATTGGTAAATAAAGATATCGGGATAAAATTCGACATGAATGTTTTGTGTATATATGAATTAGTTTACAATTTTTTTTCGGATCGGTCCATAACTAGCTCCCATATAATGTTCACTTCTGAAAACCACTTAATACCACATAATTTATTATTAAACTCGACATGAGTATGCTCTGTGTATAGATAAATCATTTTGATTATTTTTTTCGAATTGGTCCATTATTGGTCATAGTGCCCATATAAGTTATCGGCAGGATCGGCACATAATAGGTCATAGAATAATCGGTCGGTATCTGAAAATCACTTAATACAAATGTTTCTGGGACTAATCAGATTAGTTACATACATACATGCATAAAGAAGTTACAAAATGATAAATAGTATCTTAATTACGGAAACAAAACATATGGGTTTAACAGTTCTCCATAAGGGAAATAAAGTACTTTAGTTTTAAAATACATACTTAAGTAAAATTTCTTTCCTTAGTATAAACTTTTTTGTAAGCTTGAACGTAAATTTGGTATAATAATTATTTTACAGAAAGTTGGCGTAAGAAGGGGCGTGGCATCCGATCCAGATCTTGTATAGTTTATAGTTACTCCTGAGGTCAGACCTATCGGTATACCAAATTTCATGTAAAACGGTTCAGTAGTTTTCTGTAAGTCTCGAATGAAATTTTTGTATAACAATTATGTAGAAAAATGTAAGCATAAGAGGAATCGTAACGTCCAATCAAGATTTTATATAG